>NW_027102000.1:1200000-1500000 GCF_035609145.1 Eleutherodactylus coqui | reverse complement strand
GTAGGGAAAACGGCATTGTGATGTCACAATGGGGGAAATGGCATTGTGATGTCACAATGGGGGAAATGGCATTGTGATGTCACAATGGGGGAAATGGCATTGTGATGTCACAATGGGGGAAACGGCATTGTGATGTCACAATGGGGGAAATGGCATTGTGATGTCACAATGGGGGAAAGGGCATTGTGATGTCACAATGGGGTAAACTGCATTGTGATGTCACAATGGGGGAAAGGGCATTGTGATGTCACAATGCGGATAACGGCATTGTGATGTCACAATGGGGGAAAGGGCATTGTGATGTCACAATGGGGAAAACTGCATTGTGATGTCACAATGGGGGAAAAGGCATTGTGATGTCACAATGTGGGAAATGGCATTGTGATGTCACAATAGGGAAAACAGCATTGTGATGTCACAATGGGGGAAAGGGCATTGTGATGTCACAATGTGGTTAACTGCATTGTGATGTCACAATGGGGGAAATGGCATTGTGATGTCACAATGGGGGAAATGGCATTGTGATGTCACAATGGGGAAAGGGCATTGTGATGTCACAATGGAGGAAATGGCATTGTGATGTCACAATAGGGAAACGGCATTGTGATGTCACAATGGGGGAAAGGGCATTGTGATGTCACAATGGGGTAAACTGCATTCTGATGTCACAATGGGGGAAACGGCATTGTGATGTCACAATGGGGGAAATGGCATTGTGATGTCACAATGGGGAAAGGGCATTGTGATGTCACAGTAGGGAAAACGGCATTGTGATGTCACAATGGGGGAAAGGGCATTGTGATGTCACAATGGGGTAAACTGCATTGTGATGTCACAATGGGGGAAACGGCATTGTGATGTCACAATGGGGAAAATGGCATTGTGATGTCACAATGGGGGAAAGGGCATTGCGGTGTCACAATGGGGAAAACTGCATTGTGATGTCAGAATGGGGGAAAGGGCATTGTGATGTCACAATGCAGAAAACGGCATTGTGATGTCACAATGGGGGAAATGGCATTGTGATGTCACAATGGGGGAAATGGCATTGTGATATCACAATGGGGGAAATGGCATTGTGATGTCACAATGGGGGAAATGGCATTGTGATGTCACAATGGGTGAAATGGCATTGTGATGTCACAATGGGGGAAAGAGCATTGTGATGTCACAATAGGGAAAACGGCATTGTAATGTCACAATGGGGGAAATGGCATTGTGATGTCACAATGGGGGAAAGGGCATTGTGATGTCACAATGTGGAAAACGGCATTGTGATGTCACAATGGGGGAAAGGGCATTGCGATGTCACAATGCGGAAAACTGCATTGTGATGTCACAATGGGGGAAAGGGCATTGTGATGTCACAATGGGGAAAACGGCATTGTAATGTCACAATGGGGGAAATGGAATTGTGATGTCACAATGGGAAAAACAGCATTGTGATGTCACAATGGGGGAAACGGCATTGTGATATCACAATGGGGAAAGGGCATTGTGATGTACAATGGAGGAAATGGCATTGTGATGTCACAATAGGGAAAACGGCATTGTGATGTCACAATGGGGGAAAGGGCATTGTGATGTCACAATAGGGTAAACTGCATTGTGATGTCACAATGGGGGAAACGACATTGTGATGTCACAATGGGGGAAATGGCATTGTGATGTCACAATGGGGGAAATGGCATTGTGATGTCACAATGGGGGAAACGGCATTGTGATGTCACAATGGGGGAAACGGCATTGTGATGTCACAATGGGGGGAATGGCATTGTGATGTCACAATGGGGTAAACTGCATTGTGATGTCACAATGGGGGAAACGGCACTGTGATGTCACAATGGGGGAAATGGCATTGTGATGTCACAATGGGGGAAATGGCATTGTGATGTCACAATGGGGGAAACGGCATTGTGATGTCACAATAGGGAAAACGGCATTGTGATGTCACAATGGGGGAAACGGCATTGTGATGTCACAATGTGGTTAACTGCATTGTGATGTCACAATGGGGGAAATGGCATTGTGATGTCACAATGGGGGAAATGGCATTGTGATGTCACAATGGGGAAAGGGCATTGTGATGTCACAATGGAGGAAATGGCATTGTGATGTCACAATAGGGAAACGGCATTGTGATGTCACAATGGGGGAAAGGGCATTGTGATGTCACAATGGGGTAAACTGCATTCTGATGTCACAATGGGGGAAACGGCATTGTGATGTCACAATGGGGGAAATGGCATTGTGATGTCACAATGGGGAAAGGGCATTGTGATGTCACAGTAGGGAAAACGGCATTGTGATGTCACAATGGGGGAAATGGCATTGTGATGTCACAATGGGGGAAATGGCATTGTGATGTCACAATGGGGGAAATGG
This sequence comes from Eleutherodactylus coqui, assembly GCF_035609145.1. Classification (NCBI taxonomy): domain Eukaryota; kingdom Metazoa; phylum Chordata; class Amphibia; order Anura; family Eleutherodactylidae; genus Eleutherodactylus; species Eleutherodactylus coqui. The sequence goes on along the minus strand of NW_027102000.1, from coordinate 1,497,615 downwards.
CATTGTGATGTCACAATGGGGGAAACAGCATTGTGATGTCACAATGGGGGAAATGGCATTGTGATGTCACAATGGGGGAAAGGGCATTGTGATGTCACAATGGGGTAAACTGCATTGTGATGTCACAATGGGGGAAAGGGCATTGTGATGTCACAATGCGGATAACGGCATTGTGATGTCACAATGGGGGAAAGGGCATTGTGATGTCACAATGGGGAAAACTGCATTGTGATGTCACAATGGGGGAAAAGGCATTGTGATGTCACAATGTGGGAAATGGCATTGTGATGTCACAATAGGGAAAACAGCATTGTGATGTCACAATGGGGGAAAGGGCATTGTGATGTCACAATGTGGTTAACTGCATTGTGATGTCACAATGGGGGAAATGGCATTGTGATGTCACAATGGGGGAAATGGCATTGTGATGTCACAATGGGGAAAGGGCATTGTGATGTCACAATGGAGGAAATGGCATTGTGATGTCACAATAGGGAAACGGCATTGTGATGTCACAATGGGGGAAAGGGCATTGTGATGTCACAATGGGGTAAACTGCATTCTGATGTCACAATGGGGGAAACGGCATTGTGATGTCACAATGGGGGAAATGGCATTGTGATGTCACAATGGGGAAAGGGCATTGTGATGTCACAGTAGGGAAAACGGCATTGTGATGTCACAATGGGGGAAAGGGCATTGTGATGTCACAATGGGGTAAACTGCATTGTGATGTCACAATGGGGGAAACAGCATTGTGATGTCACAATGGGGAAAATGGCATTGTGATGTCACAATGGGGGAAAGGGCATTGCGGTGTCACAATGGGGAAAACTGCATTGTGATGTCAGAATGGGGGAAAGGGCATTGTGATGTCACAATGCAGAAAACGGCATTGTGATGTCACAATTGGGGAAATGGCATTGTGATGTCACAATGGGGGAAATGGCATTGTGATATCACAATGGGGGAAATGGCATTGTGATGTCACAATGGGGGAAATGGCATTGTGATGTCACAATGGGTGAAATGGCATTGTGATGTCACAATGGGGGAAAGAGCATTGTGATGTCACAATAGGGAAAACGGCATTGTAATGTCACAATGGGGGAAATGGCATTGTGATGTCACAATGGGGGAAAGGGCATTGTGATGTCACAATGTGGAAAACGGCATTGTGATGTCACAATGGGGGAAAGGGCATTGCGATGTCACAATGCGGAAAACTGCATTGTGATGTCACAATGGGGGAAAGGGCATTGTGATGTCACAATGGGGAAAACGGCATTGTAATGTCACAATGGGGGAAATGGAATTGTGATGTCACAATGGGAAAAACAGCATTGTGATGTCACAATGGGGGAAACGGCATTGTGATATCACAATGGGGAAAGGGCATTGTGATGTACAATGGAGGAAATGGCATTGTGATGTCACAATAGGGAAAACGGCATTGTGATGTCACAATGGGGGAAAGGGCATTGTGATGTCACAATAGGGTAAACTGCATTGTGATGTCACAATGGGGGAAACGACATTGTGATGTCACAATGGGGGAAATGGCATTGTGATGTCACAATGGGGGAAATGGCATTGTGATGTCACAATGGGGGAAACGGCATTGTGATGTCACAATGGGGGAAACGGCATTGTGATGTCACAATGGGGGGAATGGCATTGTGATGTCACAATGGGGTAAACTGCATTGTGATGTCACAATGGGGGAAACGGCACTGTGATGTCACAATGGGGGAAATGGCATTGTGATGTCACAATGGGGGAAATGGCATTGTGATGTCACAATGGGGGAAACGGCATTGTGATGTCACAATAGGGAAAACGGCATTGTGATGTCACAATGGGGGAAAGGGCATTGTGATGTCACAATGTGGTTAACTGCATTGTGATGTCACAATGGGGGAAATGGCATTGTGATGTCACAATGGGGGAAATGGCATTGTGATGTCACAATGGGGAAAGGGCATTGTGATGTCACAATGGAGGAAATGGCATTGTGATGTCACAATAGGGAAACGGCATTGTGATGTCACAATGGGGGAAAGGGCATTGTGATGTCACAATGGGGTAAACTGCATTCTGATGTCACAATGGGGGAAACGGCATTGTGATGTCACAATGGGGGAAATGGCATTGTGATGTCACAATGGGGAAAGGGCATTGTGATGTCACAGTAGGGAAAACGGCATTGTGATGTCACAATGGGGGAAATGGCATTGTGATGTCACAATGGGGGAAATGGCATTGTGATGTCACAATGGGGGAAATGGCATTGTGATGTCACAATGGGGGAAACGGCATTGTGATGTCACAATGGGGGAAATGGCATTGTGATGTCACAATGGGGGAAAGGGCATTGTGATGTCACAATGGGGTAAACTGCATTGTGATGTCACAATGGGGGAAAGGGCATTGTGATGTCACAATGCGGATAACGGCATTGTGATGTCACAATGGGGGAAAGGGCATTGTGATGTCACAATGGGGAAAACTGCATTGTGATGTCACAATGGGGGAAAAGGCATTGTGATGTCACAATGTGGGAAATGGCATTGTGATGTCACAATAGGGAAAACAGCATTGTGATGTCACAATGGGGGAAAGGGCATTGTGATGTCACAATGTGGTTAACTGCATTGTGATGTCACAATGGGGGAAATGGCATTGTGATGTCACAATGGGGGAAATGGCATTGTGATGTCACAATGGGGAAAGGGCATTGTGATGTCACAATGGAGGAAATGGCATTGTGATGTCACAATAGGGAAACGGCATTGTGATGTCACAATGGGGGAAAGGGCATTGTGATGTCACAATGGAGTAAACTGCATTCTGATGTCACAATGGGGGAAACGGCATTGTGATGTCACAATGGGGGAAATGGCATTGTGATGTCACAATGGGGAAAGGGCATTGTGATGTCACAGTAGGGAAAACGGCATTGTGATGTCACAATGGGGGAAAGGGCATTGTGATGTCACAATGGGGTAAACTGCATTGTGATGTCACAATGGGGGAAACGGCATTGTGATGTCACAATGGGGAAAATGGCATTGTGATGTCACAATGGGGGAAAGGGCATTGCGGTGTCACAATGGGGAAAACTGCATTGTGATGTCAGAATGGGGGAAAGGGCATTGTGATGTCACAATGCAGAAAACGGCATTGTGATGTCACAATGGGGGAAATGGCATTGTGATGTCACAATGGGGGAAATGGCATTGTGATATCACAATGGGGGAAATGGCATTGTGATGTCACAATGGGGGAAATGGCATTGTGATGTCACAATGGGTGAAATGGCATTGTGATGTCACAATGGGGGAAAGAGCATTGTGATGTCACAATAGGGAAAACGGCATTGTAATGTCACAATGGGGGAAATGGCATTGTGATGTCACAATGGGGGAAAGGGCATTGTGATGTCACAATGTGGAAAACGGCATTGTGATGTCACAATGGGGGAAAGGGCATTGCGATGTCACAATGCGGAAAACTGCATTGTGATGTCACAATGGGGGAAAGGGCATTGTGATGTCACAATGGGGAAAACGGCATTGTAATGTCACAATGGGGGAAATGGAATTGTGATGTCACAATGGGAAAAACAGCATTGTGATGTCACAATGGGGGAAACGGCATTGTGATATCACAATGGGGAAAGGGCATTGTGATGTACAATGGAGGAAATGGCATTGTGATGTCACAATAGGGAAAACGGCATTGTGATGTCACAATGGGGGAAAGGGCATTGTGATGTCACAATAGGGTAAACTGCATTGTGATGTCACAATGGGGGAAATGGCATTGTGATGTCACAATGGGGGAAACGGCATTGTGATGTCACAATGGGGGAAACGGCATTGTGATGTCACAATGGGGGGAATGGCATTGTGATGTCACAATGGGGGAAAGGGCATTGTGATGTCACAATGGGGTAAACTGCATTGTGATGTCACAATGGGGGAAAGGGCATTGTGATGTCACAATGCGGAAAACGGCATTGTGATGTCACAATGGGGGAAAGGGCATTGTTATGTCACAATGGGGAAAACTGCATTGTGATGTCACAATGGGGGAAAAGTCATTGTGATGTCACAATGTGGGAAATGGCATTGTGATGTCACAATAGGGAAAACAGCATTGTGATGTCACAATGGGGGAAAGGGCATTGTGATGTCACAATGTGGTTAACTGCATTGTGATGTCACAATGGGGGAAATGGCATTGTGATGTCACAATGGGGGAAATGGCATTGTGATATCACAATGGGGGAAATGGCATTGTGATGTCACAATGGGTGAAATGGCATTGTGATGTCACAATGGGGGAAAGAGCATTGTGATGTCACAATAGGGAAAACGGCATTGTAATGTCACAATGGGGGAAATGGCATTGTGATGTCACAATGGGGGAAAGGGCATTGTGATGTCACAATGTGGAAAACGGCATTGTGATGTCACAATGGGGGAAAGGGCATTGCGATGTCACAATGGGGAAAACTGCATTGTGATGTCACAATGGGGGAAAGGGCATTGTGATGTCACAATGGGGAAAACGGCATTGTAATGTCACAATGGGGGAAATGGAATTGTGATGTCACAATGGGAAAAAAAGCATTGTGATGTCACAATGGGGGAAACGGCATTGTGATATCACAATGGGGAAAGGGCATTGTGATGTCACAATGGAGGAAATGGCATTGTGATGTCACAATAGGGAAAACGGCATTGTGATGTCACAATGGGGGAAAGGGCATTGTGATGTCACAATGGGGTAAACTGCATTGTGATGTCACAATGGGGGAAACGGCACTGTGATGTCACAATGGGGGAAATGGCATTGTGATGTCACAATGGGGGAAATGGCATTGTGATGTCACAATGGGGGAAACGGCATTGTGATGTCACAATAGGGAAAACGGCATTGTGATGTCACAATGGGGGAAAGGGCATTGTGATGTCACAATGTGGTTAACTGCATTGTGATGTCACAATGGGGGAAATGGCATTGTGATGTCACAATGGGGGAAATGGCATTGTGATGTCACAATGGGGAAAGGGCATTGTGATGTCACAATGGAGGAAATGGCATTGTGATGTCACAATAGGGAAACGGCATTGTGATGTCACAATGGGGGAAAGGGCATTGTGATGTCACAATGGGGTAAACTGCATTCTGATGTCACAATGGGGGAAACGGCATTGTGATGTCACAATGGGGGAAATGGCATTGTGATGTCACAATGGGGAAAGGGCATTGTGATGTCACAGTAGGGAAAACGGCATTGTGATGTCACAATGGGGGAAATGGCATTGTGATGTCACAATGGGGGAAATGGCATTGTGATGTCACAATGGGGGAAATGGCATTGTGATGTCACAATGGGGGAAACGGCATTGTGATGTCACAATGGGGGAAATGGCATTGTGATGTCACAATGGGGGAAAGGGCATTGTGATGTCACAATGGGGTAAACTGCATTGTGATGTCACAATGGGGGAAAGGGCATTGTGATGTCACAATGCGGATAACGGCATTGTGATGTCACAATGGGGGAAAGGGCATTGTGATGTCACAATGGGGAAAACTGCATTGTGATGTCACAATGGGGGAAAAGGCATTGTGATGTCACAATGTGGGAAATGGCATTGTGATGTCACAATAGGGAAAACAGCATTGTGATGTCACAATGGGGGAAAGGGCATTGTGATGTCACAATGTGGTTAACTGCATTGTGATGTCACAATGGGGGAAATGGCATTGTGATGTCACAATGGGGGAAATGGCATTGTGATGTCACAATGGGGAAAGGGCATTGTGATGTCACAATGGAGGAAATGGCATTGTGATGTCACAATAGGGAAACGGCATTGTGATGTCACAATGGGGGAAAGGGCATTGTGATGTCACAATGGGGTAAACTGCATTCTGATGTCACAATGGGGGAAACGGCATTGTGATGTCACAATGGGGGAAATGGCATTGTGATGTCACAATGGGGAAAGGGCATTGTGATGTCACAGTAGGGAAAACGGCATTGTGATGTCACAATGGGGGAAAGGGCATTGTGATGTCACAATGGGGTAAACTGCATTGTGATGTCACAATGGGGGAAACGGCATTGTGATGTCACAATGGGGAAAATGGCATTGTGATGTCACAATGGGGGAAAGGGCATTGCGGTGTCACAATGGGGAAAACTGCATTGTGATGTCAGAATGGGGGAAAGGGCATTGTGATGTCACAATGCAGAAAACGGCATTGTGATGTCACAATGGGGGAAATGGCATTGTGATGTCACAATGGGGGAAATGGCATTGTGATATCACAATGGGGGAAATGGCATTGTGATGTCACAATGGGGGAAATGGCATTGTGATGTCACAATGGGTGAAATGGCATTGTGATGTCACAATGGGGGAAAGAGCATTGTGATGTCACAATAGGGAAAACGGCATTGTAATGTCACAATGGGGGAAATGGCATTGTGATGTCACAATGGGGGAAAGGGCATTGTGATGTCACAATGTGGAAAACGGCATTGTGATGTCACAATGGGGGAAAGGGCATTGCGATGTCACAATGCGGAAAACTGCATTGTGATGTCACAATGGGGGAAAGGGCATTGTGATGTCACAATGGGGAAAACGGCATTGTAATGTCACAATGGGGGAAATGGAATTGTGATGTCACAATGGGAAAAACAGCATTGTGATGTCACAATGGGGGAAACGGCATTGTGATATCACAATGGGGAAAGGGCATTGTGATGTACAATGGAGGAAATGGCATTGTGATGTCACAATAGGGAAAACGGCATTGTGATGTCACAATGGGGGAAAGGGCATTGTGATGTCACAATAGGGTAAACTGCATTGTGATGTCACAATGGGGGAAACGACATTGTGATGTCACAATGGGGGAAATGGCATTGTGATGTCACAATGGGGGAAATGGCATTGTGATGTCACAATGGGGGAAACGGCATTGTGATGTCACAATGGGGGAAACGGCATTGTGATGTCACAATGGGGGGAATGGCATTGTGATGTCACAATGGGGTAAACTGCATTGTGATGTCACAATGGGGGAAACGGCACTGTGATGTCACAATGGGGGAAATGGCATTGTGATGTCACAATGGGGGAAATGGCATTGTGATGTCACAATGGGGGAAACGGCATTGTGATGTCACAATAGGGAAAACGGCATTGTGATGTCACAATGGGGGAAAGGGCATTGTGATGTCACAATGTGGTTAACTGCATTGTGATGTCACAATGGGGGAAATGGCATTGTGATGTCACAATGGGGGAAATGGCATTGTGATGTCACAATGGGGAAAGGGCATTGTGATGTCACAATGGAGGAAATGGCATTGTGATGTCACAATAGGGAAACGGCATTGTGATGTCACAATGGGGGAAAGGGCATTGTGATGTCACAATGGGGTAAACTGCATTCTGATGTCACAATGGGGGAAACGGCATTGTGATGTCACAATGGGGGAAATGGCATTGTGATGTCACAATGGGGAAAGGGCATTGTGATGTCACAGTAGGGAAAACGGCATTGTGATGTCACAATGGGGGAAATGGCATTGTGATGTCACAATGGGGGAAATGGCATTGTGATGTCACAATGGGGGAAATGGCATTGTGATGTCACAATGGGGGAAACGGCATTGTGATGTCACAATGGGGGAAATGGCATTGTGATGTCACAATGGGGGAAAGGGCATTGTGATGTCACAATGGGGTAAACTGCATTGTGATGTCACAATGGGGGAAAGGGCATTGTGATGTCACAATGCGGATAACGGCATTGTGATGTCACAATGGGGGAAAGGGCATTGTGATGTCACAATGGGGAAAACTGCATTGTGATGTCACAATGGGGGAAAAGGCATTGTGATGTCACAATGTGGGAAATGGCATTGTGATGTCACAATAGGGAAAACAGCATTGTGATGTCACAATGGGGGAAAGGGCATTGTGATGTCACAATGTGGTTAACTGCATTGTGATGTCACAATGGGGGAAATGGCATTGTGATGTCACAATGGGGGAAATGGCATTGTGATGTCACAATGGGGAAAGGGCATTGTGATGTCACAATGGAGGAAATGGCATTGTGATGTCACAATAGGGAAACGGCATTGTGATGTCACAATGGGGGAAAGGGCATTGTGATGTCACAATGGGGTAAACTGCATTCTGATGTCACAATGGGGGAAACGGCATTGTGATGTCACAATGGGGGAAATGGCATTGTGATGTCACAATGGGGAAAGGGCATTGTGATGTCACAGTAGGGAAAACGGCATTGTGATGTCACAATGGGGGAAAGGGCATTGTGATGTCACAATGGGGTAAACTGCATTGTGATGTCACAATGGGGGAAACAGCATTGTGATGTCACAATGGGGAAAATGGCATTGTGATGTCACAATGGGGGAAAGGGCATTGCGGTGTCACAATGGGGAAAACTGCATTGTGATGTCAGAATGGGGGAAAGGGCATTGTGATGTCACAATGCAGAAAACGGCATTGTGATGTCACAATGGGGGAAATGGCATTGTGATGTCACAATGGGGGAAATGGCATTGTGATATCACAATGGGGGAAATGGCATTGTGATGTCACAATGGGGGAAATGGCATTGTGATGTCACAATGGGTGAAATGGCATTGTGATGTCACAATGGGGGAAAGAGCATTGTGATGTCACAATAGGGAAAACGGCATTGTAATGTCACAATGGGGGAAATGGCATTGTGATGTCACAATGGGGGAAAGGGCATTGTGATGTCACAATGTGGAAAACGGCATTGTGATGTCACAATGGGGGAAAGGGCATTGCGATGTCACAATGCGGAAAACTGCATTGTGATGTCACAATGGGGGAAAGGGCATTGTGATGTCACAATGGGGAAAACGGCATTGTAATGTCACAATGGGGGAAATGGAATTGTGATGTCACAATGGGAAAAACAGCATTGTGATGTCACAATGGGGGAAACGGCATTGTGATATCACAATGGGGAAAGGGCATTGTGATGTACAATGGAGGAAATGGCATTGTGATGTCACAATAGGGAAAACGGCATTGTGATGTCACAATGGGGGAAAGGGCATTGTGATGTCACAATAGGGTAAACTGCATTGTGATGTCACAATGGGGGAAACGACATTGTGATGTCACAATGGGGGAAATGGCATTGTGATGTCACAATGGGGGAAATGGCATTGTGATGTCACAATGGGGGAAACGGCATTGTGATGTCACAATGGGGGAAACGGCATTGTGATGTCACAATGGGGGGAATGGCATTGTGATGTCACAATGGGGTAAACTGCATTGTGATGTCACAATGGGGGAAACGGCACTGTGATGTCACAATGGGGGAAATGGCATTGTGATGTCACAATGGGGGAAATGGCATTGTGATGTCACAATGGGGGAAACGGCATTGTGATGTCACAATAGGGAAAACGGCATTGTGATGTCACAATGGGGGAAAGGGCATTGTGATGTCACAATGTGGTTAACTGCATTGTGATGTCACAATGGGGGAAATGGCATTGTGATGTCACAATGGGGGAAATGGCATTGTGATGTCACAATGGGGAAAGGGCATTGTGATGTCACAATGGAGGAAATGGCATTGTGATGTCACAATAGGGAAACGGCATTGTGATGTCACAATGGGGGAAAGGGCATTGTGATGTCACAATGGGGTAAACTGCATTCTGATGTCACAATGGGGGAAACGGCATTGTGATGTCACAATGGGGGAAATGGCATTGTGATGTCACAATGGGGAAAGGGTATTGTGATGTCACAGTAGGGAAAACGGCATTGTGATGTCACAATGGGGGAAATGGCATTGTGATGTCACAATGGGGGAAATGGCATTGTGATGTCACAATGGGGGAAATGGCATTGTGATGTCACAATGGGGGAAACTGCATTGTGATGTCACAATGGGGGAAATGGCATTGTGATGTCACAATGGGGGAAAGGGCATTGTGATGTCACAATGGGGTAAACTGCATTGTGATGTCACAATGGGGGAAAGGGCATTGTGATGTCACAATGCGGATAACGGCATTGTGATGTCACAATGGGGGAAAGGGCATTGTGATGTCACAATGGGGAAAACTGCATTGTGATGTCACAATGGGGGAAAAGGCATTGTGATGTCACAATGTGGGAAATGGCATTGTGATGTCACAATAGGGAAAACAGCATTGTGATGTCACAATGGGGGAAACGGCATTGTGATGTCACAATGTGGTTAACTGCATTGTGATGTCACAATGGGGGAAATGGCATTGTGATGTCACAATGGGGGAAATGGCATTGTGATGTCACAATGGGGAAAGGGCATTGTGATGTCACAATGGAGGAAATGGCATTGTGATGTCACAATAGGGAAACGGCATTGTGATGTCACAATGGGGGAAAGGGCATTGTGATGTCACAATGGGGTAAACTGCATTCTGATGTCACAATGGGGGAAACGGCATTGTGATGTCACAATGGGGGAAATGGCATTGTGATGTCACAATGGGGAAAGGGCATTGTGATGTCACAGTAGGGAAAACGGCATTGTGATGTCACAATGGGGGAAAGGGCATTGTGATGTCACAATGGGGTAAACTGCATTGTGATGTCACAATGGGGGAAACGGCATTGTGATGTCACAATGGGGAAAATGGCATTGTGATGTCACAATGGGGGAAAGGGCATTGCAGTGTCACAATGGGGAAAACTGCATTGTGATGTCAGAATGGGGGAAAGGGCATTGTGATGTCACAATGCAGAAAACGGCATTGTGATGTCACAATGGGGGAAATGGCATTGTGATGTCACAATGGGGGAAATGGCATTGTGATATCACAATGGGGGAAATGGCATTGTGATGTCACAATGGGGGAAATGGCATTGTGATGTCACAATGGGTGAAATGGCATTGTGATGTCACAATGGGGGAAAGAGCATTGTGATGTCACAATAGGGAAAACGGCATTGTAATGTCACAATGGGGGAAATGGCATTGTGATGTCACAATGGGGGAAAGGGCATTGTGATGTCACAATGTGGAAAACGGCATTGTGATGTCACAATGGGGGAAAGGGCATTGCGATGTCACAATGCGGAAAACTGCATTGTGATGTCACAATGGGGGAAAGGGCATTGTGATGTCACAATGGGGAAAACGGCATTGTAATGTCACAATGGGGGAAATGGAATTGTGATGTCACAATGGGAAAAACAGCATTGTGATGTCACAATGGGGGAAACGGCATTGTGATATCACAATGGGGAAAGGGCATTGTGATGTACAATGGAGGAAATGGCATTGTGATGTCACAATAGGGAAAACGGCATTGTGATGTCACAATGGGGGAAAGGGCATTGTGATGTCACAATAGGGTAAACTGCATTGTGATGTCACAATGGGGGAAATGGCATTGTGATGTCACAATGGGGGAAACGGCATTGTGATGTCACAATGGGGGAAACGGCATTGTGATGTCACAATGGGGGGAATGGCATTGTGATGTCACAATGGGGGAAAGGGCATTGTGATGTCACAATGGGGTAAACTGCATTGTGATGTCACAATGGGGGAAAGGGCATTGTGATGTCACAATGCGGAAAACGGCATTGTGATGTCACAATGGGGGAAAGGGCATTGTTATGTCACAATGGGGAAAACTGCATTGTGATGTCACAATGGGGGAAAAGTCATTGTGATGTCACAATGTGGGAAATGGCATTGTGATGTCACAATAGGGAAAACAGCATTGTGATGTCACAATGGGGGAAAGGGCATTGTGATGTCACAATGTGGTTAACTGCATTGTGATGTCACAATGGGGGAAATGGCATTGTGATGTCACAATGGGGGAAATGGCATTGTGATGTCACAATGGGGAAAGGGCATTGTGATGTCACAATAGGGAAACGGCATTGTGATGTCACAATGGGGGAAAGGGCATTGTGATGTCACAATGGCGTAAACTGCATTCTGGTGTCACAATGGGGGAAACAGCATTGTGATGTCACAATGGGGGAAATGGCATTGTGATGTCACAATGGGGAAAGGGCATTGTGATGTCACAGTAGGGAAAACGGCATTGTGATGTCACAATGGGGGAAAGGGCATTGTGATGTCACAATGGGGTAAACTGCATTGTGATGTCACAATGGGGGAAACGGCATTGTGATGTCACAATGGGGGAAACGGCATTGTGATGTCACAATGGGGGAAATGGCATTGTGATGTCACACTGGGGGAAATGGCATTGTGATGTCACACTGGGGGAAATGGCATTGTGATGTCACAATGGGGAAAAGGGCATTGTGATGTCACAATGGGGAAAACGGCATTGTGATGACAACAATGGGGGAAATGGCATTGTGATGTCACAAGGGGGAAAGGGCATTGTGATGTCACAATGGGGGAAAGGACATTGTGATGTCACAATGGGGGAAACGGCATTGTGATGTCCCAATGGGGAAAACGGCATTGTGATGTCACAATGGGGGAAAGGGCATTGTGATGTCACAATGGGGTAAACTGCATTGTGATGTCACAATGGGGGAAATGGCATTGTGATGTCACAATGGGGGAAATGGCATTGCGATGTCACAATGGGGGAAATGGCATTGTGATGTCACAATGGGGAAAGGGCATTGTGATGTCACAATGGAGGAAATGGCATTGTGATGTCACAATAGGGAAACGGCATTGTGATGTCACAATGGGGGAAACGGCATTGTGATGTCACAATGGGGGAAATGGCATTGTGATGTCACAATGGGGAAAGGGCATTGTGATGTCACAGTAGGGAAAACGGCATTGTGATGTCACAATGGGGGAAAGGGCATTGTGATGTCACAATGGGGTAAACTGCATTGTGATGTCACAATGGGGGAAACAGCATTGTGATGTCACAATGGGGAAAATGGCATTGTGATGTCACAATGGGGGAAAGGGCATTGCGGTGTCACAATGGGGAAAACTGCATTGTGATGTCAGAATGGGGGAAAGGGCATTGTGATGTCACAATGCAGAAAACGGCATTGTGATGTCACAATGGGGGAAATGGCATTGTGATGTCACAATGGGGGAAATGGCATTGTGATATCACAATGGGGGAAATGGCATTGTGATGTCACAATGGGGGAAATGGCATTGTGATGTCACAATGGGTGAAATGGCATTGTGATGTCACAATGGGGGAAAGAGCATTGTGATGTCACAATAGGGAAAACGGCATTGTAATGTCACAATGGGGGAAATGGCATTGTGATGTCACAATGGGGGAAAGGGCATTGTGATGTCACAATGTGGAAAACGGCATTGTGATGTCACAATGGGGGAAAGGGCATTGCGATGTCACAATGCGGAAAACTGCATTGTGATGTCACAATGGGGGAAAGGGCATTGTGATGTCACAATGGGGAAAACGGCATTGTAATGTCACAATGGGGGAAATGGAATTGTGATGTCACAATGGGAAAAACAGCATTGTGATGTCACAATGGGGGAAACGGCATTGTGATATCACAATGGGGAAAGGGCATTGTGATGTACAATGGAGGAAATGGCATTGTGATGTCACAATAGGGAAAACGGCATTGTGATGTCACAATGGGGGAAAGGGCATTGTGATGTCACAATCGGGTAAACTGCATTGTGATGTCACAATGGGGGAAACGACATTGTGATGTCACAATGGGGGAAATGGCATTGTGATGTCACAATGGGGGAAATGGCATTGTGATGTCACAATGGGGGAAACGGCATTGTGATGTCACAATGGGGGAAACGGCATTGTGATGTCACAATGGGGGGAATGGCATTGTGATGTCACAATGGGGTAAACTGCATTGTGATGTCACAATGGGGGAAACGGCACTGTGATGTCACAATGGGGGAAATGGCATTGTGATGTCACAATGGGGGAAATGGCATTGTGATGTCACAATGGGGGAAACGGCATTGTGATGTCACAATAGGGAAAACGGCATTGTGATGTCACAATGGGGGAAAGGGCATTGTGATGTCACAATGTGGTTAACTGCATTGTGATGTCACAATGGGGGAAATGGCATTGTGATGTCACAATGGGGGAAATGGCATTGTGATGTCACAATGGGGAAAGGGCATTGTGATGTCACAATGGAGGAAATGGCATTGTGATGTCACAATAGGGAAACGGCATTGTGATGTCACAATGGGGGAAAGGGCATTGTGATGTCACAATGGGGTAAACTGCATTCTGATGTCACAATGGGGGAAACGGCATTGTGATGTCACAATGGGGGAAATGGCATTGTGATGTCACAATGGGGAAAGGGCATTGTGATGTCACAGTAGGGAAAACGGCATTGTGATGTCACAATGGGGGAAATGGCATTGTGATGTCACAATGGGGGAAATGGCATTGTGATGTCACAATGGGGGAAATGGCATTGTGATGTCACAATGGGGGAAACGGCATTGTGATGTCACAATGGGGGAAATGGCATTGTGATGTCACAATGGGGGAAAGGGCATTGTGATGTCACAATGGGGTAAACTGCATTGTGATGTCACAATGGGGGAAAGGGCATTGTGATGTCACAATGGGGTAAACTGCATTGTGATGTCACAATGGGGGAAAGGGCATTGTGATGTCACAATGCGGATAACGGCATTGTGATGTCACAATGGGGGAAAGGGCATTGTGATGTCACAATGGGGAAAACTGCATTGTGATGTCACAATGGGGGAAAAGGCATTGTGATGTCACAATGTGGGAAATGGCATTGTGATGTCACAATAGGGAAAACAGCATTGTGATGTCACAATGGGGGAAAGGGCATTGTGATGTCACAATGTGGTTAACTGCATTGTGATGTCACAATGGGGGAAATGGCATTGTGATGTCACAATGGGGGAAATGGCATTGTGATGTCACAATGGGGAAAGGGCATTGTGATGTCACAATGGAGGAAATGGCATTGTGATGTCACAATAGGGAAACGGCATTGTGATGTCACAATGGGGGAAAGGGCATTGTGATGTCACAATGGGGTAAACTGCATTCTGATGTCACAATGGGGGAAACGGCATTGTGATGTCACAATGGGGGAAATGGCATTGTGATGTCACAATGGGGAAAGGGCATTGTGATGTCACAGTAGGGAAAACGGCATTGTGATGTCACAATGGGGGAAAGGGCATTGTGATGTCACAATGGGGTAAACTGCATTGTGATGTCACAATGGGGGAAACGGCATTGTGATGTCACAATGGGGAAAATGGCATTGTGATGTCACAATGGGGGAAAGGGCATTGCGGTGTCACAATGGGGAAAACTGCATTGTGATGTCAGAATGGGGGAAAGGGCATTGTGATGTCACAATGCAGAAAACGGCATTGTGATGTCACAATGGGGGAAATGGCATTGTGATGTCACAATGGGGGAAATGGCATTGTGATATCACAATGGGGGAAATGGCATTGTGATGTCACAATGGGGGAAATGGCATTGTGATGTCACAATGGGTGAAATGGCATTGTGATGTCACAATGGGGGAAAGAGCATTGTGATGTCACAATAGGGAAAACGGCATTGTAATGTCACAATGGGGGAAATGGCATTGTGATGTCACAATGGGGGAAAGGGCATTGTGATGTCACAATGTGGAAAACGGCATTGTGATGTCACAATGGGGGAAAGGGCATTGCGATGTCACAATGCGGAAAACTGCATTGTGATGTCACAATGGGGGAAAGGGCATTGTGATGTCACAATGGGGAAAACGGCATTGTAATGTCACAATGGGGGAAATGGAATTGTGATGTCACAATGGGAAAAACAGCATTGTGATGTCACAATGGGGGAAACGGCATTGTGATATCACAATGGGGAAAGGGCATTGTGATGTACAATGGAGGAAATGGCATTGTGATGTCACAATAGGGAAAACGGCATTGTGATGTCACAATGGGGGAAAGGGCATTGTGATGTCACAATAGGGTAAACTGCATTGTGATGTCACAATGGGGGAAATGGCATTGTGATGTCACAATGGGGGAAACGGCATTGTGATGTCACAATGGGGGAAACGGCATTGTGATGTCACAATGGGGGGAATGGCATTGTGATGTCACAATGGGGGAAAGGGCATTGTGATGTCACAATGGGGTAAACTGCATTGTGATGTCACAATGGGGGAAAGGGCATTGTGATGTCACAATGCGGAAAACGGCATTGTGATGTCACAATGGGGGAAAGGGCATTGTTATGTCACAATGGGGAAAACTGCATTGTGATGTCACAATGGGGGAAAAGTCATTGTGATGTCACAATGTGGGAAATGGCATTGTGATGTCACAATAGGGAAAACAGCATTGTGATGTCACAATGGGGGAAAGGGCATTGTGATGTCACAATGTGGTTAACTGCATTGTGATGTCACAATGGGGGAAATGGCATTGTGATGTCACAATGGGGGAAATGGCATTGTGATGTCACAATGGGGAAAGGGCATTGTGATGTCACAATAGGGAAACGGCATTGTGATGTCACAATGGGGGAAAGGGCATTGTGATGTCACAATGGCGTAAACTGCATTCTGGTGTCACAATGGGGGAAACAGCATTGTGATGTCACAATGGGGGAAATGGCATTGTGATGTCACAATGGGGAAAGGGCATTGTGATGTCACAGTAGGGAAAACGGCATTGTGATGTCACAATGGGGGAAAGGGCATTGTGATGTCACAATGGGGTAAACTGCATTGTGATGTCACAATGGGGGAAACGGCATTGTGATGTCACAATGGGGGAAACGGCATTGTGATGTCACAATGGGGGAAATGGCATTGTGATGTCACAATGGGGGAAATGGCATTGTGATGTCACACTGGGGGAAATGGCATTGTGATGTCACAATGGGGAAAAGGGCATTGTGATGTCACAATGGGGAAAACGGCATTGTGATGTCAACAATGGGGGAAATGGCATTGTGATGTCACAAGGGGGAAAGGGCATTGTGATGTCACAATGGGGGAAAGGACATTGTGATGTCACAATGGGGGAAACGGCATTGTGATGTCCCAATGGGGAAAACGGCATTGTGATGTCACAATGGGGGAAAGGGCATTGTGATGTCACAATGGGGTAAACTGCATTGTGATGTCACAATGGGGGAAATGGCATTGTGATGTCACAATGGGGGAAATGGCATTGCGATGTCACAATGGGGGAAATGGCATTGTGATGTCACAATGGGGAAAGGGCATTGTGATGTCACAATGGAGGAAATGGCATTGTGATGTCACAATAGGGAAACGGCATTGTGATGTCACAATGGGGGAAAGGGCATTGTGATGTCACAATGGGGTAAACTGCATTCTGATGTCACAATGGGGGAAACTGCATTGTGATGTCACAATGGGGGAAATGGCATTGTGATGTCACAATGGGGAAAGGGCATTGTGATGTCACAGTAGGGAAAACGGCATTGTGATGTCACAATGGGGGAAAGGGCATTGTGATGTCACCATGGGGTAAACTGCATTGTGATGTCACAATGGGGGAAACGGCATTGTGATGTCACAATGGGGGAAATGGCATTGTGATGTCACAATGGGGAAAGGGCATTGTGATGTCACAGTAGGGAAAACGGCATTGTGATGTCACAATGGGGGAAAGGGCATTGTGATGTCACAATGGGGTAAACTGCATTGTGATGTCACAATGGGGGAAACGGCATTGTGATGTCACAATGGGGGAAACGGCATTGTGATGTCACAATGGGGGAAATGGCATTGTGATGTCACAATGGGGGAAATGGCATTGTGATGTCACACTGGGGGAAATGGCATTGTGATGTCACAATGGGGAAAAGGGCATTGTGATGTCACAATGGGGAAAACGGCATTGTGATGTCAACAATGGGGGGAAATGGCATTGTGATGTCACAATGGGGGAAAGGGCATTGTGATGTCACAATGGGGGAAAGGACATTGTGATGTCACAATGGGGGAAACGGCATTGTGATGTCACAATGGGGGAAAGGGCATTGTGATGTCACAATGGGGGAAAGGGCATTGTGATGTCACAATAGGGAAAACGGCATTGTGATGTCACAATGGGGGAAATGGCATTGTGATGTCACAATGGGGGAAAGGGCATTGTGATGTCACAATGGGGAAAATGGCATTGTGATGTCACAATGGGGGAAAGGGCATTGCGATGTCACAATGGGGAAAACTGCATTGTGATGTCAGAATGGGGGAAAGGGCATTGTGATGTCACAATGGGGAAAATGGCATTGTGATGTCACAATGGGGGAAAGGGCATTGCGATGTCACAATGGGGAAAACTGCATTGTGATGTCAGAATGGGGGAAAGGGCATTGTGATGTCACAATGCAGAAAACGGCATTGTGATGTCACAATGGGGGAAATGGCATTGTGATGTCACAATGGGGGAAATGGCATTGTGATATCACAATGGGGGAAATGGCATTGTGATGTCACAATGGGGGAAATGGCATTGTGATGTCACAATGGGTGAAATGGCATTGTGATGTCACAATGGGGGAAAGAGCATTGTGATGTCACAATAGGGAAAACGGCATTGTAATGTCACAATGGGGGAAATGGCATTGTGATGTCACAATGGGGGAAAGGGCATTGTGATGTCACAATGTGGAAAACGGCATTGTGATGTCACAATGGGGGAAAGGGCATTGCGATGTCACAATGGGGAAAACTGCATTGTGATGTCACAATGGGGGAAAGGGCATTGTGATGTCACAATGGGGAAAACGGCATTGTAATGTCACAATGGGGGAAATGGAATTGTGATGTCACAATGGGAAAAACAGCATTGTGATGTCACAATGGGGGAAACGGCATTGTGATATCACAATGGGGAAAGGGCATTGTGATGTCACAATGGAGGAAATGGCATTGTGATGTCACAATAGGGAAAACGGCATTGTGATGTCACAATGGGGGAAAGGGCATTGTGATGTCACAATGGGTTAAACTGCATTGTGATGTCACAATGGGGGAAACGGCATTGTGATGTCACAATGGGGGAAATGGCATTGTGATGTCACAATGGGGGAAATGTCATTGTGATTTCACAATGGGGGAAATGGCATTGTGATGTCACAATGGGGGAAACGGCATTGTGATGTCACAATGGGGGAAATGGCATTGTGATGTCACAATGGGGGAAAGGGCATTGTGATGTCACAATGGGGTAAACTGCATTGTGATGTCACAATGGGGGAAAGGGCATTGTGATGTCACAATGCGGAAAACGGCATTGTGATGTCACAATGGGGGAAAGGGCATTGTGATGTCACAATGGGGGAAAGGGCATTGTGATGTCACAATGCGGAAAACGGCATTGTGATGTCACAATGGGGGAAAGGGCATTGTGATGTCACAAAGGGGAAAACTGCATTGTGATGTCACAATGGGGGAAAAGGCATTGTGATGTCACAATGTGGGAAATGGCATTGTGATGTCACAATAGGGAAAACAGCATTGTGATGTCACAATGGGGGAAAGGGCATTGTGATGTCACAATGTGGTTAACTGCATTGTGATGTCACAATGGGGGAAATGGCATTGTGATGTCACAATGGGGGAAATGGCATTGTGATGTCACAATGGGGGAAATGGCATTGCGATGTCACAATGGGGAAAAGGCATTGTGATGTCACAATGGAGGAAATGGCATTGTGATGTCACAATAAGGAAACGGCATTGTGATGTCACAATGGGGGAAAGGGCATTGTGATGTCACAATGGGGTAAACTGCATTCTGATGTCACAATGGGGGAAACGGCATTCTGATGTCACAATGGGGGAAATGGCATTGTGATGTCACAATGGGGAAAGGGCATTGTGATGTCACAGTAGGGAAAACGGCATTGTGATGTCACAATGGGGGAAATGGCATTGTGATGTCACAATGGGGGAAATGGTATTGTGATGTCACAATGGGGGAAATGGCATTGTGATGTCACAATGGGGGAAACGGCATTGTGATGTCACAATGGGGGAAATGGCATTGTGATGTCACAATGGGGGAAAGGGCATTGTGATGTCACAATGGGGTAAACTGCATTGTGATGTCACAATGGGGGAAAGGGCATTGTGATGTCACAATGCGGAAAACGGCATTGTGATGTCACAATGGGGGAAAGGGCATTGTGATGTCACAATGGGGAAAACTGCATTGTGATGTCACAATGGGGGAAAAGGCATTGTGATGTCACAATGTGGGAAATGGCATTGTGATGTCACAATAGGGAAAACAGCATTGTGATGTCACAATGGGGGAAAGGGCATTGTGATGTCACAATGTGGTTAACTGCATTGTGATGTCACAATGGGGGAAATGGCATTGTGATGTCACAATGGGGATAATGGCATTGTGATGTCACAATGGGGAAAGGGCATTGTGATGTCACAATGGAGGAAATGGCATTGTGATGTCACAATAGGGAAACAGCATTGTGATGTCACAATGGGGGAAAGGGCATTGTGATGTCACAATGGGGTAAACTGCATTCTGATGTCACAATGGGGGAAACGGCATTGTGATGTCACAATGGGGGAAATGGCATTGTGATGTCACAATGGGGAAAGGGCATTGTGATGTCACAGTAGGGAAAACGGCATTGTGATGTCACAATGGGGGAAAGGGCATTGTGATGTCACAATGGGGTAAACTGCATTGTGATGTCACAATGGGGGAAACGGCATTGTGATGTCACAATGGGGGAAAGGGCATTGTGATGTCACAATGGGGGAAAGGGCATTGTGATGTCACAATAGGGAAAACGGCATTGTGATGTCACAATGGGGGAAATGGCATTGTGATGTCACACTGGGGGAAATGGCATTGTGATGTCACAATGGGGAAAAGGGCATTGTGATGTCACAATGGGGAAAACGGCATTGTGATGTCAACAATGGGGGAAATGGCATTGTGATGTCACAATGGGGGAAAGGGCATTGTGATGTCACAATGGGGGAAAGGACATTGTGATGTCACAATGGGGGAAACGGCATTGTGATGTCACAATGGGGGAAAGGGCATTGTGATGTCACAATGGGGGAAAGGGCATTGTGATGTCACAATAGGGAAAACGGCATTGTGATGTCACAATGGGGGAAATGGCATTGTGATGTCACAATGGGGGAAAGGGCATTGTGATGTCACAATGGGGAAAATGGCATTGTGATGTCACAATGGGGGAAAGGGCATTGCGATGTCACAATGGGGAAAACTGCATTGTGATGTCAGAATGGGGGAAAGGGCATTGTGATGTCACAATGGGGAAAATGGCATTGTGATGTCACAATGGGGGAAAGGGCATTGCGATGTCACAATGGGGAAAACTGCATTGTGATGTCAGAATGGGGGAAAGGGCATTGTGATGTCACAATGCAGAAAACGGCATTGTGATGTCACAATGGGGGAAATGGCATTGTGATGTCACAATGGGGGAAATGGCATTGTGATATCACAATGGGGGAAATGGCATTGTGATGTCACAATGGGGGAAATGGCATTGTGATGTCACAATGGGTGAAATGGCATTGTGATGTCACAATGGGGGAAAGAGCATTGTGATGTCACAATAGGGAAAACGGCATTGTAATGTCACAATGGGGGAAATGGCATTGTGATGT
Source organism: Eleutherodactylus coqui (assembly GCF_035609145.1). NCBI lineage: Eukaryota > Metazoa > Chordata > Amphibia > Anura > Eleutherodactylidae > Eleutherodactylus > Eleutherodactylus coqui. Next base: position 1,475,857 of record NW_027102000.1, on the reverse strand, counting down.
CACAATGGGGGAAAGGGCATTGTGATGTCACAATGTGGAAAACGGCATTGTGATGTCACAATGGGGGAAAGGGCATTGCGATGTCACAATGGGGAAAACTGCATTGTGATGTCACAATGGGGGAAAGGGCATTGTGATGTCACAATGGGGAAAACGGCATTGTAATGTCACAATGGGGGAAATGGAATTGTGATGTCACAATGGGAAAAACAGCATTGTGATGTCACAATGGGGGAAACGGCATTGTGATATCACAATGGGGAAAGGGCATTGTGATGTCACAATGGAGGAAATGGCATTGTGATGTCACAATAGGGAAAACGGCATTGTGATGTCACAATGGGGGAAAGGGCATTGTGATGTCACAATGGGTTAAACTGCATTGTGATGTCACAATGGGGGAAACGGCATTGTGATGTCACAATGGGGGAAATGGCATTGTGATGTCACAATGGGGGAAATGTCATTGTGATTTCACAATGGGGGAAATGGCATTGTGATGTCACAATGGGGGAAACGGCATTGTGATGTCACAATGGGGGAAATGGCATTGTGATGTCACAATGGGGGAAAGGGCATTGTGATGTCACAATGGGGTAAACTGCATTGTGATGTCACAATGGGGGAAAGGGCATTGTGATGTCACAATGCGGAAAACGGCATTGTGATGTCACAATGGGGGAAAGGGCATTGTGATGTCACAATGGGGGAAAGGGCATTGTGATGTCACAATGCGGAAAACGGCATTGTGATGTCACAATGGGGGAAAGGGCATTGTGATGTCACAAAGGGGAAAACTGCATTGTGATGTCACAATGGGGGAAAAGGCATTGTGATGTCACAATGTGGGAAATGGCATTGTGATGTCACAATAGGGAAAACAGCATTGTGATGTCACAATGGGGGAAAGGGCATTGTGATGTCACAATGTGGTTAACTGCATTGTGATGTCACAATGGGGGAAATGGCATTGTGATGTCACAATGGGGGAAATGGCATTGTGATGTCACAATGGGGGAAATGGCATTGCGATGTCACAATGGGGAAAAGGCATTGTGATGTCACAATGGAGGAAATGGCATTGTGATGTCACAATAAGGAAACGGCATTGTGATGTCACAATGGGGGAAAGGGCATTGTGATGTCACAATGGGGTAAACTGCATTCTGATGTCACAATGGGGGAAACGGCATTCTGATGTCACAATGGGGGAAATGGCATTGTGATGTCACAATGGGGAAAGGGCATTGTGATGTCACAGTAGGGAAAACGGCATTGTGATGTCACAATGGGGGAAATGGCATTGTGATGTCACAATGGGGGAAATGGTATTGTGATGTCACAATGGGGGAAATGGCATTGTGATGTCACAATGGGGGAAACGGCATTGTGATGTCACAATGGGGGAAATGGCATTGTGATGTCACAATGGGGGAAAGGGCATTGTGATGTCACAATGGGGTAAACTGCATTGTGATGTCACAATGGGGGAAAGGGCATTGTGATGTCACAATGCGGAAAACGGCATTGTGATGTCACAATGGGGGAAAGGGCATTGTGATGTCACAATGGGGAAAACTGCATTGTGATGTCACAATGGGGGAAAAGGCATTGTGATGTCACAATGTGGGAAATGGCATTGTGATGTCACAATAGGGAAAACAGCATTGTGATGTCACAATGGGGGAAAGGGCATTGTGATGTCACAATGTGGTTAACTGCATTGTGATGTCACAATGGGGGAAATGGCATTGTGATGTCACAATGGGGATAATGGCATTGTGATGTCACAATGGGGAAAGGGCATTGTGATGTCACAATGGAGGAAATGGCATTGTGATGTCACAATAGGGAAACAGCATTGTGATGTCACAATGGGGGAAAGGGCATTGTGATGTCACAATGGGGTAAACTGCATTCTGATGTCACAATGGGGGAAACGGCATTGTGATGTCACAATGGGGGAAATGGCATTGTGATGTCACAATGGGGAAAGGGCATTGTGATGTCACAGTAGGGAAAACGGCATTGTGATGTCACAATGGGGGAAAGGGCATTGTGATGTCACAATGGGGTAAACTGCATTGTGATGTCACAATGGGGGAAACGGCATTGTGATGTCACAATGGGGGAAAGGGCATTGTGATGTCACAATGGGGGAAAGGGCATTGTGATGTCACAATAGGGAAAACGGCATTGTGATGTCACAATGGGGGAAATGGCATGGTGATGTCACAATGGGGGAAAGGGCATTGTGATGTCACAATGGGGAAAATGGCATTGTGATGTCACAATGGGGGAAAGGGCATTGCGGTGTCACAATGGGGAAAACTGCATTGTGATGTCAGAATGGGGGAAAGGGCATTGTGATGTCACAATGCAGAAAACGGCATTGTGATGTCACAATGGGGGAAATGGCATTGTGATGTCACAATGGGGGAAATGGCATTGTGATATCACAATGGGGGAAATGGCATTGTGATGTCACAATGGGGGAAATGGCATTGTGATGTCACAATGGGTGAAATGGCATTGTGATGTCACAATGGGGGAAAGAGCATTGTGATGTCACAATAGGGAAAACGGCATTGTAATGTCACAATGGGGGAAATGGCATTGTGATGTCACAATGGGGGAAAGGGCATTGTGATGTCACAATGTGGAAAACGGCATTGTGATGTCACAATGGGGGAGAGGGCATTGTGATGTCACAATGCGGAAAACGGCATAGTGATGTCACAATGGGGGAAAGTGCATTGTGATGTCACAATGGGGGAAAGTGCATTGTGATGTCACAATGGGGGAAATGGCATTGTGATGTCACAATGCGGAAAACGGCATTGTGATGTCACAATGGGGGAAAGGGCATTGTGATGTCACAATGGGGAAAACTGCATTGTGACGTCACAATGGGGGAAAAGGCATTGTGATGTCACAATGTGAGAAATGGCATTGTGATGTCACAATGGGGAATGGGCATTGTGATGTCACAATGGGGAATGGGCATTGTGATGTCACAATGGGGAATGGGCATTGTAATGTCACAATGGAGGAAATTGCATATTGATGTCACAAAAGGGAAAACGGCATTGTGATGTCACAATGGGGGAAAGGGCGTCACAATGGGGTAAACTGCATTGTGATGTCACAATGGGGGAAATGGCATTGTGATGTCACAATGGGGGAAATGGCATTGTGATGTCACAATAGGGAAAACGGCATTGTGATTTCACAATGGGGGGAATGGCATTGTGATGTCACAATGGGGGAAATGGCATTGTGATGTCACAATGGGGAAAGGGCATTGTGATGTCACAATGGGGGAAATGGCATTGTGATGTCACAATGGGGAAAACGGCATTGTAATGTCACAATGGGGGAAAGGGCATTGCGATGTCACAATGGGGAAAACTGCATTGTGATGTCACAATGGGGGAAACGGCATTGTGATGTCACAATGGGGGAAATGGCATTGTGATGTCACAATGTGGGAAAGGGCATTGTAATGTCACAATGGGGAAAACGGCATTGTAATGTCACAATGGGGGAAATGGAATTGTGATGTCACAATGGGAAAAACAGCATTGTGATGTCACAATGGGGGAAACGGCATTGTGATATCACAATGGAGGAAATGGCATTGTCATGTCACAATGGGGGAAACGGCATTGTGATGTCACAATGGAGGAAATGGCATTGTGATGTCACAATGGGGGAAAGGGCATTGTGATGTCACAATGGGGAAAACGGCATTGTAATGTCACAATGGGGGAAATGGAATTGTGATGTCACAATGGGAAAAACAGCATTGTGATGTCACAATGGTGGAAAGGGCATTGTGATGTCACAATGGGGTAAACTGCATTGTGATGTCACAATGGGGGAAAGGGCATTGTGATGTCACAATGGGGTAAACTGCATTGTGATGTCACAATGGGGGAAAGGGCATTGTGATGTCACAATGCGGAAAACGGCATTGTGATGTCACAATGGGGGAAAGGGCATTGTTATGTCACAATGGGGAAAACTGCATTGTGATGTCACAATGGGGGAAATGCATTGTGATGTCACAATGTGGGAAATGGCATTGTGATGTCACAATAGGGAAAACAGCATTGTGATGTCACAATGGGGGAAAGGGCATTGTGATGTCACAATGTGGTTAACTGCATTGTGATGTCACAATGGGGGAAATGGCATTGCGATGTCACAATGGGGGAAATGGCATTGTGATGTCACAATGGGGAAAGGGCATTGTGATGTCACAATGGAGGAAATGGCATTGTGATGTCACAATAGGGAAACGGCATTGTGATGTCACAATGGGGGAAAGGGCATTGTGATGTCACAATGGGGTAAACTGCATTCTGATGTCACAATGGGGGAAACGGCATTGTGATGTCACAATGGGGGAAATGGCATTGTGATGTCACAATGGGGAAAGGGCATTTGATGTCACAGTAGGGAAAACGGCATTGTGATGTCACAATGGGGGAAAGGGCATTGTGATGTCACCATGGGGTAAACTGCATTGTGATGTCACAATGGGGGAAACGGCATTGTGATGTCACAATGGGGGAAATGGCATTGTGATGTCACAATGGGGAAAGGGCATTGTGATGTCACAGTAGGGAAAACGGCATTGTGATGTCACAATGGGGGAAAGGGCATTGTGATGTCACAATGGGGTAAACTGCATTGTGACGTCACAATGGGGGAAACGGCATTGTGATGTCACAATGGGGGAAACGGCATTGTGATGTCACAATGGGGGAAATGGCATTGTGATGTCACAATGGGGGAAATGGCATTGTGATGTCACACTGGGGGAAATGGCATTGTGATGTCACAATGGGATAAAGGGCATTGTGATGTCACAAAGGGGAAAACGGCATTGTGATGTCAACAATGGGGGAAATGGCATTGTGATGTCACAATGGGGGAAAGGGCATTGTGATGTCACAATGGGGGAAATGGCATTGTGATGTCACAATGCGGAAAACGGCATTGTGATGTCACAATGGGGGAAAGGGCATTGTGACGTCACAATGGGGGAAAAGGCATTGTGATGTCACAATGTGAGAAATGGCATTGTGATGTCACAATGGGGAATGGGCATTGTGATGTCACAATGGGGAATGGGCATTGTGATGTCACAATGGGGAATGGGCATTGTAATGTCACAATGGAGGAAATTGCATATTGATGTCACAAAAGGGAAAACGGCATTGTGATGTCACAATGGGGGAAAGGGCATTGTGATGTCACAATGGGGTAAACTGCATTGTGATGTCACAATGGGGGAAATGGCATTGTGATGTCACAATGGGGGAAATGGCATTGTGATGTCACAATAGGGAAAACGGCATTGTGATTTCACAATGGGGGGAATGGCATTGTGATGTCACAATGGGGGAAATGGCATTGTGATGTCACAATGGGGAAAGGGCATTGTGATGTCACAATGGGGGAAATGGCATTGTGATGTCACAATGGGGAAAACGGCATTGTAATGTCACAATGGGGGAAAGGGCATTGCGATGTCACAATGGGGAAAACTGCATTGTGATGTCACAATGGGGGAAACGGCATTGTGATGTCACAATGGGGGAAATGGCATTGTGATGTCACAATGTGGGAAAGGGCATTGTAATGTCACAATGGGGAAAACGGCATTGTAATGTCACAATGGGGGAAATGGAATTGTGATGTCACAATGGGAAAAACAGCATTGTGATGTCACAATGGGGGAAACGGCATTGTGATATCACAATGGAGGAAATGGCATTGTGATGTCACAATGGGGGAAACGGCATTGTGATGTCACAATGGAGGAAATGGCATTGTGATGTCACAATGGGGGAAAGGGCATTGTGATGTCACAATGGGGAAAACGGCATTGTAATGTCACAATGGGGGAAATGGAATTGTGATGTCACAATGGGAAAAACAGCATTGTGATGTCACAATGGTGGAAAGGGCATTGTGATGTCACAATGGGGTAAACTGCATTGTGATGTCACAATGGGGGAAAGGGCATTGTGATGTCACAATGGGGTAAACTGCATTGTGATGTCACAATGGGGGAAAGGGCATTGTGATGTCACAATGCGGAAAACGGCATTGTGATGTCACAATGGGGGAAAGGGCATTGTTATGTCACAATGGGGAAAACTGCATTGTGATGTCACAATGGGGGAAATGCATTGTGATGTCACAATGTGGGAAATGGCATTGTGATGTCACAATAGGGAAAACAGCATTGTGATGTCACAATGGGGGAAAGGGCATTGTGATGTCACAATGTGGTTAACTGCATTGTGATGTCACAATGGGGGAAATGGCATTGCGATGTCACAATGGGGGAAATGGCATTGTGATGTCACAATGGGGAAAGGGCATTGTGATGTCACAATGGAGGAAATGGCATTGTGATGTCACAATAGGGGAAACGGCATTGTGATGTCACAATGGGGGAAAGGGCATTGTGATGTCACAATGGGGTAAACTGCATTCTGATGTCACAATGGGGGAAACGGCATTGTGATGTCACAATGGGGGAAATGGCATTGTGATGTCACAATGGGGAAAGGGCATTGTGATGTCACAGTAGGGAAAACGGCATTGTGATGTCACAATGGGGGAAATGGCATTGTGATGTCACAATGGGGGAAATGGTATTGTGATGTCACAATGGGGGAAATGGCATTGTGATGTCACAATGGGGGAAACGGCATTGTGATGTCACAATGGGGGAAATGGCATTGTGATGTCACAATGGGGGAAAGGGCATTGTGATGTCACAATGGGGTAAACTGCATTGTGATGTCACAATGGGGGAAAGGGCATTGTGATGTCACAATGCGGAAAACGGCATTGTGATGTCACAATGGGGGAAAGGGCATTGTGATGTCACAATGGGGAAAACTGCATTGTGATGTCACAATGGGGGAAAAGGCATTGTGATGTCACAATGTGGGAAATGGCATTGTGATGTCACAATAGGGAAAACAGCATTGTGATGTCACAATGGGGGAAAGGGCATTGTGATGTCACAATGTGGTTAACTGCATTGTGATGTCACAATGGGGGAAATGGCATTGTGATGTCACAATGGGGGAAATGGCATTGTGATGTCACAATGGGGGAAATGGCATTGTGATGTCACAATGGGGAAAGGGCATTGTGATGTCACAATGGAGGAAATGGCATTGTGATGTCACAATAGGGAAACAGCATTGTGATGTCACAATGGGGGAAAGGGCATTGTGATGTCACAATGGGGTAAACTGCATTCTGATGTCACAATGGTGGAAACGGCATTGTGATGTCACAATGGGGGAAATGGCATTGTGATGTCACAATGGGGAAAGGGCATTGTGATGTCACAGTAGGGAAAACGGCATTGTGATGTCACAATGGGGGAAAGGGCATTGTGATGTCACAATGGGGTAAACTGCATTGTGATGTCACAATGGGGGAAACGGCATTGTGATGTCACAATGGGGGAAAGGGCATTGTGATGTCACAATGGGGGAAAGGGCATTGTGATGTCACAATAGGGAAAACGGCATTGTGATGTCACAATGGGGGAAAGGGCATTGTGATGTCACAATGGGGGAAAGGGCATTGTGATGTCACAATAGGGAAAACGGCATTGTGATGTCACAATGGGGAAAACTGCATTGTGATGTCAGAATGGGGGAAAGGGCATTGTGATGTCACAATGCAGAAAACGGCATTGTGATGTCACAATGGGGGAAATGGCATTGTGATGTCACAATGGGGGAAATGGCATTGTGATATCACAATGGGGGAAATGGCATTGTGATGCCACAATGGGGGAAATGGCATTGTGATGTCACAATGGGTGAAATGGCATTGTGATGTCACAATGGGGGAAAGAGCATTGTGATGTCACAATAGGGAAAACGGCATTGTAATGTCACAATGGGGGAAATGGCATTGTGATGTCACAATGGGGGAAAGGGCATTGTGATGTCACAATGTGGAAAACGGCATTGTGATGTCACAATGGGGGAGAGGGCATTGTGATGTCGCAATGCGGAAAACGGCATAGTGATGTCACAATGGGGGAAAGTGCATTGTGATGTCACAATGGGGGAAAGTGCATTGTGATGTCACAATGGGGGAAATGGCATTGTGATGTCACAATGCGGAAAACGGCATTGTGATGTCACAATGGGGGAAAGGGCATTGTGATGTCACAATGGGGAAAACTGCATTGTGACGTCACAATGGGGGAAAAGGCATTGTGATGTCACAATGTGAGAAATGGCATTGTGATGTCACAATGGGGAATGGGCATTGTGATGTCACAATGGGGAATGGGCATTGTAATGTCACAATGGAGGAAATTGCATATTGATGTCACAAAAGGGAAAACGGCATTGTGATGTCACAATGGGGGAAAGGGCATTGTGATGTCACAATGGGGTAAACTGCATTGTGATGTCACAATGGGGGAAATGGCATTGTGATGTCACAATGGGGGAAATGGCATTGTGATGTCACAATAGGGAAAACGGCATTGTGATTTCACAATGGGGGGAATGGCATTGTGATGTCACAATGGGGGAAATGGCATTGTGATGTCACAATGGGGAAAGGGCATTGTGATGTCACAATGGGGGAAATGGCATTGTGATGTCACAATGGGGAAAACGGCATTGTAATGTCACAATGGGGGAAAGGGCATTGCGATGTCACAATGGGGAAAACTGCATTGTGATGTCACAATGGGGGAAACGGCATTGTGATGTCACAATGGGGGAAATGGCATTGTGATGTCACAATGTGGGAAAGGGCATTGTAATGTCACAATGGGGAAAACGGCATTGTAATGTCACAATGGGGGAAATGGAATTGTGATGTCACAATGGGAAAAACAGCATTGTGATGTCACAATGGGGGAAACGGCATTGTGATATCACAATGGAGGAAATGGCATTGTGATGTCACAATGGGGGAAACGGCATTGTGATGTCACAATGGAGGAAATGGCATTGTGATGTCACAATGGGGGAAAGGGCATTGTGATGTCACAATGGGGAAAACGGCATTGTAATGTCACAGTGGGGGAAATGGAATTGTGATGTCACAATGGGAAAAACAGCATTGTGATGTCACAATGGTGGAAAGGGCATTGTGATGTCACAATGGGGTAAACTGCATTGTGATGTCACAATGGGGGAAAGGGCATTGTGATGTCACAATGGGGTAAACTGCATTGTGATGTCACAATGGGGGAAAGGGCATTGTGATGTCACAATGCGGAAAACGGCATTGTGATGTCACAATGGGGGAAAGGGCATTGTTATGTCACAATGGGGAAAACTGCATTGTGATGTCACAATGGGGGAAATGCATTGTGATGTCACAATGTGGGAAATGGCATTGTGATGTCACAATAGGGAAAACAGCATTGTGATGTCACAATGGGGGAAAGGCATTGTGATGTCACAATGTGGTTAACTGCATTGTGATGTCACAATGGGGGAAATGGCATTGCGATGTCACAATGGGGGAAATGGCATTGTGATGTCACAATGGGGAAAGGGCATTGTGATGTCACAATGGAGGAAATGGCATTGTGATGTCACAATAGGGAAACGGCATTGTGATCTCACAATGGGGGAAAGGGCATTGTGATGTCACAATGGGGTAAACTGCATTCTGATGTCACAATGGGGGAAACGGCATTGTGATGTCACAATGGGGGAAATGGCATTGTGATGTCACAATGGGGAAAGGGCATTGTGATGTCACAGTAGGGAAAACGGCATTGTGATGTCACAATGGGGGAAAGGGCATTGTGATGTCACCATGGGGTAAACTGCATTGTGATGTCACAATGGGGGAAACGGCATTGTGATGTCACAATGGGGGAAATGGCATTGTGATGTCACAATGGGGAAAGGGCATTGTGATGTCACAGTAGGGAAAACGGCATTGTGATGTCACAATGGGGGAAAGGGCATTGTGATGTCACAATGGGGTAAACTGCATTGTGACGTCACAATGGGGGAAACGGCATTGTGATGTCACAATGGGGGAAACGGCATTGTGATGTCACAATGGGGGAAATGGCATTGTGATGTCACAATGGGGGAAATGGCATTGTGATGTCACACTGGGGGAAATGGCATTGTGATGTCACAATGGGGAAAAGGCCTTGTGATGTCACAATGGGGAAAACGGCATTGTGATGTCAACAATGGGGGAAATGGCATTGTGATGTCACAATGGGGGAAAGGGCATTGTGATGTCACAATGGGGGAAATGGCATTGTGATGTCACAATGCGGAAAACGGCATTGTGATGTCACAATGGGGGAAAAGGCATTGTGATGTCACAATGTGGGAAATGGCATTGTGATGTCACAATAGGGAAAACAGCATTGTGATGTCACAATGGGGGAAAGGGCATTGTGATGTCACAATGTGGTTAACTGCATTGTGATGTCACAATGGGGGAAATGGCATTGTGATGTCACAATGGGGGAAATGGCATTGTGATGTCACAATGGGGAAAGGGCATTGTGATGTCACAATGGAGGAAATGGCATTGTGATGTCACAATAGGGAAACGGCATTGTGATGTCACAATGGGGGAAAGGGCATTGTGATGTCACAATGGGGTAAACTGCATTCTGATGTCACAATGGGGGAAACGGCATTGTGATGTCACAATGGGGGAAATGGCATTGTGATGTCACAATGGGGAAAGGGCATTGTGATGTCACAGTAGGGAAAACGGCATTGTGATGTCACAATGGGGGAAAGGGCATTGTGATGTCACAATGGGGTAAACTGCACTGTGATGTCACAATGGGGGAAACGGCATTGTGATGTCACAATGGGGGAAAGGGCATTGTGATGTCACAATGGGGTAAACTGCATTGTGATGTCACAATGGGGGAAACGGCATTGTGATGTCACAATGGGGGAAAGGGCATTGTGATGTCACAATGGGGGAAAGGGCATTGTGATGTCACAATAGGGAAAACGGCATTGTGATGTCACAATGGGGGAAATGGCATGGTGATGTCACAATGGGGGAAAGGGCATTGTGATGTCACAATGGGGTAAATGGCATTGTGATGTCACAATGGGGGAAAGGGCATTGCGGTGTCACAATGGGGAAAACTGCATTGTGATGTCAGAATGGGGGAAAGGGCATTGTGATGTCACAATGGGGAAAGGGCATTGTGATGTCACAGTAGGGAAAACGGCATTGTGATGTCACAATGGGGGAAAGGGCATTGTGATGTCACAATGCAGAAAACGGCATTGTGATGTCACAATGGGGGAAATGGCATTGTGATGTCACAATGGGGGAAATGGCATTGTGATATCACAATGGGGGAAATGGCATTGTGATGTCACAATGGGGGAAATGGCATTGTGATGTCACAATGGGTGAAATGGCATTGTGATGTCACAATGGGGGAAAGAGCATTGTGATGTCACAATAGGGAAAACGGCATTGTAATGTCACAATGGGGAAAATGGCATTGTGATGTCACAATGGGGGAAAGGGCATTGTGATGTCACAATGTGGAAAACGGCATTGTGATGTCACAATGGGGGAAAGGGCATTGCGATGTCACAATGCGGAAAACTGCATTGTGATGTCACAATGGGGGAAAGGGCATTGTGATGTCACAATGGGGAAAACGGCATTGTAATGTCACAATGGGGGAAATGGAATTGTGATGTCACAATGGGAAAAACAGCATTGTGATGTCACAATGGGGGAAACGGCATTGTGATATCACAATGGGGAAAGGGCATTGTGATGTCACAATGGAGGAAATGGCATTGTGATGTCACAATAGGGAAAACGGCATTGTGATGTCACAATGGGGGAAAGGGCATTGTGATGTCACAATAGGGTAAACTGCATTGTGATGTCACAATGGGGGAAACGACATTGTGATGTCACAATGGGGGAAATGGCATTGTGATGTCACAATGGGGGAAATGGCATTGTGATGTCACAATGGGGGAAACGGCATTGTGATGTCACAATGGGGGAAACAGCATTGTGATGTCACAATGGGGGGAATGGCATTGTGATGTCACAATGGGGGAAAGGGCATTGTGATGTCACAATGGGGGAAATGGCATTGTGATGTCACAATGGGGGAAATGGCATTGTGATGTCACAATGGGGAAAGGGCATTGTGATGTCACAATAGGGAAACGGCATTGTGATGTCACAATGGGGGAAAGGGCATTGTGATGTCACAATGGGGTAAACTGCATTCTGGTGTCACAATGGGGGAAACGGCATTGTGATGTCACAATGGGGGAAATGGCATTGTGATGTCACAATGGGGAAAGGGCATTGTGATGTCACAGTAGGGAAAACGGCATTGTGATGTCACAATGGGGGAAAGGGCATTGTGATGTCACAATGGGGTAAACTGCATTGTGATGTCACAATGGGGGAAACGGCATTGTGATGTCACAATGGGGGAAACGGCATTGTGATGTCACAATGGGGGAAATGGCATTGTGATGTCACAATGGGGGAAATGGCATTGTGATGTCACACTGGGGGAAATGGCATTGTGATGTCACAATGGGGAAAAGGGCATTGTGATGTCACAATGGGGAAAACGGCATTGTGATGTCAACAATCGGGGAAATGGCATTGTGATGTCACAAGGGGGAAAGGGCATTGTGATGTCACAATGGGGGAAAGGACATTGTGATGTCACAATGGGGGAAACGGCATTGTGATGTCCCAATGGGGAAAACGGCATTGTGATGTCACAATGGGGGAAACGGCATTGTGATGTCACAATGGGGTAAACTGCATTGTGATGTCACAATGGGGGAAATGGCATTGTGATGTCACAATGGGGGAAATGGCATTGTGATGTCACACTGGGGGAAATGGCATTGTGATGTCACAATGGGGAAAAGGGCATTGTGATGTCACAATGGGAAAAAACGGCATTGTGATGTCACAATGGGGGAAAGGGCATTGTGATGTCACAATGGGGTAAACTGCATTGTGATGTCACAATGGGGGAAAGGGCATTGGGATGTCACAATGGGGGAAAGGGCATTGTGATGTCACAATAGGGAAAACGGCATTGTGATGTCACAATGGGGGAAATGGCATGGTGATGTCACAATGGGGGAAAGGGCATTGTGATGTCACAATGGGGAAAATGGCATTGTAATGTCACAATGGGGGAAAGGGCATTGCGGTGTCACAATGGGGAAAACTGCATTGTGATGTCAGAATGGGGGAAAGGGCATTGTGATGTCACAATGCAGAAAACGGCATTGTGATGTCACAATGGGGGAAATGGCATTGTGATGTCACAATGGGGGAAATGGCATTGTGATATCACAATGGGGGAAATGGCATTGTGATGTCACAATGGGGGAAATGGCATTGTGATGTCACAATGGGTGAAATGGCATTGTGATGTCACAATGGGGGAAAGAGCATTGTGATGTCACAATAGGGAAAACGGCATTGTAATGTCACAATGGGGGAAATGGCATTGTGATGTCACAATGGGGGAAAGGGCATTGTGATGTCACAATGTGGAAAACGGCATTGTGATGTCACAATGGGGGAAAGGGCATTGCGATGTCACAATGGGGAAAAGGCATTGTGATGTCACAATGGAGGAAATGGCATTGTGATGTCACAATAAGGAAACGGCATTGTGATGTCACAATGGGGGAAAGGGCATTGTGATGTCACAATGGGGTAAACTGCATTCTGATGTCACAATGGGGGAAACGGCATTCTGATGTCACAATGGGGGAAATGGCATTGTGATGTCACAATGGGGAAAGGGCATTGTGATGTCACAGTAGGGAAAACGGCATTGTGATGTCACAATGGGGGAAATGGCATTGTGATGTCACAATGGGGGAAATGGTATTGTGATGTCACAATGGGGGAAATGGCATTGTGATGTCACAATGGGGGAAACGGCATTGTGATGTCACAATGGGGGAAATGGCATTGTGATGTCACAATGGGGGAAAGGGCATTGTGATGTCACAATGGGGTAAACTGCATTGTGATGTCACAATGGGGGAAAGGGCATTGTGATGTCACAATGCGGAAAACGGCATTGTGATGTCACAATGGGGGAAAGGGCATTGTGATGTCACAATGGGGAAAACTGCATTGTGATGTCACAATGGGGGAAAAGGCATTGTGATGTCACAATGTGGGAAATGGCATTGTGATGTCACAATAGGGAAAACAGCATTGTGATGTCACAATGTGGGAAAGGGCATTGTGATGTCACAATGTGGTTAACTGCATTGTGATGTCACAATGGGGGAAATGGCATTGTGATGTCACAATGGGGATAATGGCATTGTGATGTCACAATGGGGAAAGGGCATTGTGATGTCACAATGGAGGAAATGGCATTGTGATGTCACAATAGGGAAACAGCATTGTGATGTCACAATGGGGGAAAGGGCATTGTGATGTCACAATGGGGTAAACTGCATTCTGATGTCACAATGGGGGAAACGGCATTGTGATGTCACAATGGGGGAAATGGCATTGTGATGTCACAATGGGGAAAGGGCATTGTGATGTCACAGTAGGGAAAACGGCATTGTGATGTCACAATGGGGGAAAGGGCATTGTGATGTCACAATGGGGTAAACTGCATTGTGATGTCACAATGGGGGAAACGGCATTGTGATGTCACAATGGGGGAAAGGGCATTGTGATGTCACAATGGGGGAAAGGGCATTGTGATGTCACAATAGGGAAAACGGCATTGTGATGTCACAATGGGGGAAATGGCATTGTGATGTCACACTGGGGGAAATGGCATTGTGATGTCACAATGGGGAAAAGGGCATTGTGATGTCACAATGGGGAAAACGGCATTGTGATGTCAACAATGGGGGAAATGGCATTGTGATGTCACAATGGGGGAAAGGGCATTGTGATGTCACAATGGGGGAAAGGACATTGTGATGTCACAATGGGGGAAACGGCATTGTGATGTCACAATGGGGGAAAGGGCATTGTGATGTCACAATGGGGGAAAGGGCATTGTGATGTCACAATAGGGAAAACGGCATTGTGATGTCACAATGGGGGAAATGGCATTGTGATGTCACAATGGGGGAAAGGGCATTGTGATGTCACAATGGGGAAAATGGCATTGTGATGTCACAATGGGGGAAAGGGCATTGCGATGTCACAATGGGGAAAACTGCATTGTGATGTCAGAATGGGGGAAAGGGCATTGTGATGTCACAATGGGGAAAATGGCATTGTGATGTCACAATGGGGGAAAGGGCATTGCGATGTCACAATGGGGAAAACTGCATTGTGATGTCAGAATGGGGGAAAGGGCATTGTGATGTCACAATGCAGAAAACGGCATTGTGATGTCACAATGGGGGAAATGGCATTGTGATGTCACAATGGGGGAAATGGCATTGTGATATCACAATGGGGGAAATGGCATTGTGATGTCACAATGGGGGAAATGGCATTGTGATGTCACAATGGGTGAAATGGCATTGTGATGTCACAATGGGGGAAAGAGCATTGTGATGTCACAATAGGGAAAACGGCATTGTAATGTCACAATGGGGGAAATGGCATTGTGATGTCACAATGGGGGAAAGGGCATTGTGATGTCACAATGTGGAAAACGGCATTGTGATGTCACAATGGGGGAAAGGGCATTGCGATGTCACAATGGGGAAAACTGCATTGTGATGTCACAATGGGGGAAAGGGCATTGTGATGTCACAATGGGGAAAACGGCATTGTAATGTCACAATGGGGGAAATGGAATTGTGATGTCACAATGGGAAAAACAGCATTGTGATGTCACAATGGGGGAAACGGCATTGTGATATCACAATGGGGAAAGGGCATTGTGATGTCACAATGGAGGAAATGGCATTGTGATGTCACAATAGGGAAAACGGCATTGTGATGTCACAATGGGGGAAAGGGCATTGTGATGTCACAATGGGTTAAACTGCATTGTGATGTCACAATGGGGGAAACGGCATTGTGATGTCACAATGGGGGAAATGGCATTGTGATGTCACAATGGGGGAAATGTCATTGTGATTTCACAATGGGGGAAATGGCATTGTGATGTCACAATGGGGGAAACGGCATTGTGATGTCACAATGGGGGAAATGGCATTGTGATGTCACAATGGGGGAAAGGGCATTGTGATGTCACAATGGGGTAAACTGCATTGTGATGTCACAATGGGGGAAAGGGCATTGTGATGTCACAATGCGGAAAACGGCATTGTGATGTCACAATGGGGGAAAGGGCATTGTGATGTCACAATGGGGGAAAGGGCATTGTGATGTCACAATGCGGAAAACGGCATTGTGATGTCACAATGGGGGAAAGGGCATTGTGATGTCACAAAGGGGAAAACTGCATTGTGATGTCACAATGGGGGAAAAGGCATTGTGATGTCACAATGTGGGAAATGGCATTGTGATGTCACAATAGGGAAAACAGCATTGTGATGTCACAATGGGGGAAAGGGCATTGTGATGTCACAATGTGGTTAACTGCATTGTGATGTCACAATGGGGGAAATGGCATTGTGATGTCACAATGGGGGAAATGGCATTGTGATGTCACAATGGGGGAAATGGCATTGCGATGTCACAATGGGGAAAAGGCATTGTGATGTCACAATGGAGGAAATGGCATTGTGATGTCACAATAAGGAAACGGCATTGTGATGTCACAATGGGGGAAAGGGCATTGTGATGTCACAATGGGGTAAACTGCATTCTGATGTCACAATGGGGGAAACGGCATTCTGATGTCACAATGGGGGAAATGGCATTGTGATGTCACAATGGGGAAAGGGCATTGTGATGTCACAGTAGGGAAAACGGCATTGTGATGTCACAATGGGGGAAATGGCATTGTGATGTCACAATGGGGGAAATGGTATTGTGATGTCACAATGGGGGAAATGGCATTGTGATGTCACAATGGGGGAAACGGCATTGTGATGTCACAATGGGGGAAATGGCATTGTGATGTCACAATGGGGGAAAGGGCATTGTGATGTCACAATGGGGTAAACTGCATTGTGATGTCACAATGGGGGAAAGGGCATTGTGATGTCACAATGCGGAAAACGGCATTGTGATGTCACAATGGGGGAAAGGGCATTGTGATGTCACAATGGGGAAAACTGCATTGTGATGTCACAATGGGGGAAAAGGCATTGTGATGTCACAATGTGGGAAATGGCATTGTGATGTCACAATAGGGAAAACAGCATTGTGATGTCACAATGGGGGAAAGGGCATTGTGATGTCACAATGTGGTTAACTGCATTGTGATGTCACAATGGGGGAAATGGCATTGTGATGTCACAATGGGGATAATGGCATTGTGATGTCACAATGGGGAAAGGGCATTGTGATGTCACAATGGAGGAAATGGCATTGTGATGTCACAATAGGGAAACAGCATTGTGATGTCACAATGGGGGAAAGGGCATTGTGATGTCACAATGGGGTAAACTGCATTCTGATGTCACAATGGGGGAAACGGCATTGTGATGTCACAATGGGGGAAATGGCATTGTGATGTCACAATGGGGAAAGGGCATTGTGATGTCACAGTAGGGAAAACGGCATTGTGATGTCACAATGGGGGAAAGGGCATTGTGATGTCACAATGGGGTAAACTGCATTGTGATGTCACAATGGGGGAAACGGCATTGTGATGTCACAATGGGGGAAAGGGCATTGTGATGTCACAATGGGGGAAAGGGCATTGTGATGTCACAATAGGGAAAACGGCATTGTGATGTCACAATGGGGGAAATGGCATGGTGATGTCACAATGGGGGAAAGGGCATTGTGATGTCACAATGGGGAAAATGGCATTGTGATGTCACAATGGGGGAAAGGGCATTGCGGTGTCACAATGGGGAAAACTGCATTGTGATGTCAGAATGGGGGAAAGGGCATTGTGATGTCACAATGCAGAAAACGGCATTGTGATGTCACAATGGGGGAAATGGCATTGTGATGTCACAATGGGGGAAATGGCATTGTGATATCACAATGGGGGAAATGGCATTGTGATGTCACAATGGGGGAAATGGCATTGTGATGTCACAATGGGTGAAATGGCATTGTGATGTCACAATGGGGGAAAGAGCATTGTGATGTCACAATAGGGAAAACGGCATTGTAATGTCACAATGGGGGAAATGGCATTGTGATGTCACAATGGGGGAAAGGGCATTGTGATGTCACAATGTGGAAAACGGCATTGTGATGTCACAATGGGGGAGAGGGCATTGTGATGTCACAATGCGGAAAACGGCATAGTGATGTCACAATGGGGGAAAGTGCATTGTGATGTCACAATGGGGGAAAGTGCATTGTGATGTCACAATGGGGGAAATGGCATTGTGATGTCACAATGCGGAAAACGGCATTGTGATGTCACAATGGGGGAAAGGGCATTGTGATGTCACAATGGGGAAAACTGCATTGTGACGTCACAATGGGGGAAAAGGCATTGTGATGTCACAATGTGAGAAATGGCATTGTGATGTCACAATGGGGAATGGGCATTGTGATGTCACAATGGGGAATGGGCATTGTGATGTCACAATGGGGAATGGGCATTGTAATGTCACAATGGAGGAAATTGCATATTGATGTCACAAAAGGGAAAACGGCATTGTGATGTCACAATGGGGGAAAGGGCGTCACAATGGGGTAAACTGCATTGTGATGTCACAATGGGGGAAATGGCATTGTGATGTCACAATGGGGGAAATGGCATTGTGATGTCACAATAGGGAAAACGGCATTGTGATTTCACAATGGGGGGAATGGCATTGTGATGTCACAATGGGGGAAATGGCATTGTGATGTCACAATGGGGAAAGGGCATTGTGATGTCACAATGGGGGAAATGGCATTGTGATGTCACAATGGGGAAAACGGCATTGTAATGTCACAATGGGGGAAAGGGCATTGCGATGTCACAATGGGGAAAACTGCATTGTGATGTCACAATGGGGGAAACGGCATTGTGATGTCACAATGGGGGAAATGGCATTGTGATGTCACAATGTGGGAAAGGGCATTGTAATGTCACAATGGGGAAAACGGCATTGTAATGTCACAATGGGGGAAATGGAATTGTGATGTCACAATGGGAAAAACAGCATTGTGATGTCACAATGGGGGAAACGGCATTGTGATATCACAATGGAGGAAATGGCATTGTCATGTCACAATGGGGGAAACGGCATTGTGATGTCACAATGGAGGAAATGGCATTGTGATGTCACAATGGGGGAAAGGGCATTGTGATGTCACAATGGGGAAAACGGCATTGTAATGTCACAATGGGGGAAATGGAATTGTGATGTCACAATGGGAAAAACAGCATTGTGATGTCACAATGGTGGAAAGGGCATTGTGATGTCACAATGGGGTAAACTGCATTGTGATGTCACAATGGGGGAAAGGGCATTGTGATGTCACAATGGGGTAAACTGCATTGTGATGTCACAATGGGGGAAAGGGCATTGTGATGTCACAATGCGGAAAACGGCATTGTGATGTCACAATGGGGGAAAGGGCATTGTTATGTCACAATGGGGAAAACTGCATTGTGATGTCACAATGGGGGAAATGCATTGTGATGTCACAATGTGGGAAATGGCATTGTGATGTCACAATAGGGAAAACAGCATTGTGATGTCACAATGGGGGAAAGGGCATTGTGATGTCACAATGTGGTTAACTGCATTGTGATGTCACAATGGGGGAAATGGCATTGCGATGTCACAATGGGGGAAATGGCATTGTGATGTCACAATGGGGAAAGGGCATTGTGATGTCACAATGGAGGAAATGGCATTGTGATGTCACAATAGGGAAACGGCATTGTGATGTCACAATGGGGGAAAGGGCATTGTGATGTCACAATGGGGTAAACTGCATTCTGATGTCACAATGGGGGAAACGGCATTGTGATGTCACAATGGGGGAAATGGCATTGTGATGTCACAATGGGGAAAGGGCATTTGATGTCACAGTAGGGAAAACGGCATTGTGATGTCACAATGGGGGAAAGGGCATTGTGATGT
This sequence comes from Eleutherodactylus coqui, assembly GCF_035609145.1. Lineage (NCBI taxonomy): Eukaryota > Metazoa > Chordata > Amphibia > Anura > Eleutherodactylidae > Eleutherodactylus > Eleutherodactylus coqui. The sequence goes on along the minus strand of NW_027102000.1, from coordinate 1,455,692 downwards.
CACCATGGGGTAAACTGCATTGTGATGTCACAATGGGGGAAACGGCATTGTGATGTCACAATGGGGGAAATGGCATTGTGATGTCACAATGGGGAAAGGGCATTGTGATGTCACAGTAGGGAAAACGGCATTGTGATGTCACAATGGGGGAAAGGGCATTGTGATGTCACAATGGGGTAAACTGCATTGTGACGTCACAATGGGGGAAACGGCATTGTGATGTCACAATGGGGGAAACGGCATTGTGATGTCACAATGGGGGAAATGGCATTGTGATGTCACAATGGGGGAAATGGCATTGTGATGTCACACTGGGGGAAATGGCATTGTGATGTCACAATGGGATAAAGGGCATTGTGATGTCACAAAGGGGAAAACGGCATTGTGATGTCAACAATGGGGGAAATGGCATTGTGATGTCACAATGGGGGAAAGGGCATTGTGATGTCACAATGGGGGAAATGGCATTGTGATGTCACAATGCGGAAAACGGCATTGTGATGTCACAATGGGGGAAAGGGCATTGTGACGTCACAATGGGGGAAAAGGCATTGTGATGTCACAATGTGAGAAATGGCATTGTGATGTCACAATGGGGAATGGGCATTGTGATGTCACAATGGGGAATGGGCATTGTGATGTCACAATGGGGAATGGGCATTGTAATGTCACAATGGAGGAAATTGCATATTGATGTCACAAAAGGGAAAACGGCATTGTGATGTCACAATGGGGGAAAGGGCATTGTGATGTCACAATGGGGTAAACTGCATTGTGATGTCACAATGGGGGAAATGGCATTGTGATGTCACAATGGGGGAAATGGCATTGTGATGTCACAATAGGGAAAACGGCATTGTGATTTCACAATGGGGGGAATGGCATTGTGATGTCACAATGGGGGAAATGGCATTGTGATGTCACAATGGGGAAAGGGCATTGTGATGTCACAATGGGGGAAATGGCATTGTGATGTCACAATGGGGAAAACGGCATTGTAATGTCACAATGGGGGAAAGGGCATTGCGATGTCACAATGGGGAAAACTGCATTGTGATGTCACAATGGGGGAAACGGCATTGTGATGTCACAATGGGGGAAATGGCATTGTGATGTCACAATGTGGGAAAGGGCATTGTAATGTCACAATGGGGAAAACGGCATTGTAATGTCACAATGGGGGAAATGGAATTGTGATGTCACAATGGGAAAAACAGCATTGTGATGTCACAATGGGGGAAACGGCATTGTGATATCACAATGGAGGAAATGGCATTGTGATGTCACAATGGGGGAAACGGCATTGTGATGTCACAATGGAGGAAATGGCATTGTGATGTCACAATGGGGGAAAGGGCATTGTGATGTCACAATGGGGAAAACGGCATTGTAATGTCACAATGGGGGAAATGGAATTGTGATGTCACAATGGGAAAAACAGCATTGTGATGTCACAATGGTGGAAAGGGCATTGTGATGTCACAATGGGGTAAACTGCATTGTGATGTCACAATGGGGGAAAGGGCATTGTGATGTCACAATGGGGTAAACTGCATTGTGATGTCACAATGGGGGAAAGGGCATTGTGATGTCACAATGCGGAAAACGGCATTGTGATGTCACAATGGGGGAAAGGGCATTGTTATGTCACAATGGGGAAAACTGCATTGTGATGTCACAATGGGGGAAATGCATTGTGATGTCACAATGTGGGAAATGGCATTGTGATGTCACAATAGGGAAAACAGCATTGTGATGTCACAATGGGGGAAAGGGCATTGTGATGTCACAATGTGGTTAACTGCATTGTGATGTCACAATGGGGGAAATGGCATTGCGATGTCACAATGGGGGAAATGGCATTGTGATGTCACAATGGGGAAAGGGCATTGTGATGTCACAATGGAGGAAATGGCATTGTGATGTCACAATAGGGGAAACGGCATTGTGATGTCACAATGGGGGAAAGGGCATTGTGATGTCACAATGGGGTAAACTGCATTCTGATGTCACAATGGGGGAAACGGCATTGTGATGTCACAATGGGGGAAATGGCATTGTGATGTCACAATGGGGAAAGGGCATTGTGATGTCACAGTAGGGAAAACGGCATTGTGATGTCACAATGGGGGAAATGGCATTGTGATGTCACAATGGGGGAAATGGTATTGTGATGTCACAATGGGGGAAATGGCATTGTGATGTCACAATGGGGGAAACGGCATTGTGATGTCACAATGGGGGAAATGGCATTGTGATGTCACAATGGGGGAAAGGGCATTGTGATGTCACAATGGGGTAAACTGCATTGTGATGTCACAATGGGGGAAAGGGCATTGTGATGTCACAATGCGGAAAACGGCATTGTGATGTCACAATGGGGGAAAGGGCATTGTGATGTCACAATGGGGAAAACTGCATTGTGATGTCACAATGGGGGAAAAGGCATTGTGATGTCACAATGTGGGAAATGGCATTGTGATGTCACAATAGGGAAAACAGCATTGTGATGTCACAATGGGGGAAAGGGCATTGTGATGTCACAATGTGGTTAACTGCATTGTGATGTCACAATGGGGGAAATGGCATTGTGATGTCACAATGGGGGAAATGGCATTGTGATGTCACAATGGGGGAAATGGCATTGTGATGTCACAATGGGGAAAGGGCATTGTGATGTCACAATGGAGGAAATGGCATTGTGATGTCACAATAGGGAAACAGCATTGTGATGTCACAATGGGGGAAAGGGCATTGTGATGTCACAATGGGGTAAACTGCATTCTGATGTCACAATGGGGGAAACGGCATTGTGATGTCACAATGGGGGAAATGGCATTGTGATGTCACAATGGGGAAAGGGCATTGTGATGTCACAGTAGGGAAAACGGCATTGTGATGTCACAATGGGGGAAAGGGCATTGTGATGTCACAATGGGGTAAACTGCATTGTGATGTCACAATGGGGGAAACGGCATTGTGATGTCACAATGGGGGAAAGGGCATTGTGATGTCACAATGGGGGAAAGGGCATTGTGATGTCACAATAGGGAAAACGGCATTGTGATGTCACAATGGGGGAAAGGGCATTGTGATGTCACAATGGGGGAAAGGGCATTGTGATGTCACAATAGGGAAAACGGCATTGTGATGTCACAATGGGGAAAACTGCATTGTGATGTCAGAATGGGGGAAAGGGCATTGTGATGTCACAATGCAGAAAACGGCATTGTGATGTCACAATGGGGGAAATGGCATTGTGATGTCACAATGGGGGAAATGGCATTGTGATATCACAATGGGGGAAATGGCATTGTGATGCCACAATGGGGGAAATGGCATTGTGATGTCACAATGGGTGAAATGGCATTGTGATGTCACAATGGGGGAAAGAGCATTGTGATGTCACAATAGGGAAAACGGCATTGTAATGTCACAATGGGGGAAATGGCATTGTGATGTCACAATGGGGGAAAGGGCATTGTGATGTCACAATGTGGAAAACGGCATTGTGATGTCACAATGGGGGAGAGGGCATTGTGATGTCGCAATGCGGAAAACGGCATAGTGATGTCACAATGGGGGAAAGTGCATTGTGATGTCACAATGGGGGAAAGTGCATTGTGATGTCACAATGGGGGAAATGGCATTGTGATGTCACAATGCGGAAAACGGCATTGTGATGTCACAATGGGGGAAAGGGCATTGTGATGTCACAATGGGGAAAACTGCATTGTGACGTCACAATGGGGGAAAAGGCATTGTGATGTCACAATGTGAGAAATGGCATTGTGATGTCACAATGGGGAATGGGCATTGTGATGTCACAATGGGGAATGGGCATTGTAATGTCACAATGGAGGAAATTGCATATTGATGTCACAAAAGGGAAAACGGCATTGTGATGTCACAATGGGGGAAAGGGCATTGTGATGTCACAATGGGGTAAACTGCATTGTGATGTCACAATGGGGGAAATGGCATTGTGATGTCACAATGGGGGAAATGGCATTGTGATGTCACAATAGGGAAAACGGCATTGTGATTTCACAATGGGGGGAATGGCATTGTGATGTCACAATGGGGGAAATGGCATTGTGATGTCACAATGGGGAAAGGGCATTGTGATGTCACAATGGGGGAAATGGCATTGTGATGTCACAATGGGGAAAACGGCATTGTAATGTCACAATGGGGGAAAGGGCATTGCGATGTCACAATGGGGAAAACTGCATTGTGATGTCACAATGGGGGAAACGGCATTGTGATGTCACAATGGGGGAAATGGCATTGTGATGTCACAATGTGGGAAAGGGCATTGTAATGTCACAATGGGGAAAACGGCATTGTAATGTCACAATGGGGGAAATGGAATTGTGATGTCACAATGGGAAAAACAGCATTGTGATGTCACAATGGGGGAAACGGCATTGTGATATCACAATGGAGGAAATGGCATTGTGATGTCACAATGGGGGAAACGGCATTGTGATGTCACAATGGAGGAAATGGCATTGTGATGTCACAATGGGGGAAAGGGCATTGTGATGTCACAATGGGGAAAACGGCATTGTAATGTCACAGTGGGGGAAATGGAATTGTGATGTCACAATGGGAAAAACAGCATTGTGATGTCACAATGGTGGAAAGGGCATTGTGATGTCACAATGGGGTAAACTGCATTGTGATGTCACAATGGGGGAAAGGGCATTGTGATGTCACAATGGGGTAAACTGCATTGTGATGTCACAATGGGGGAAAGGGCATTGTGATGTCACAATGCGGAAAACGGCATTGTGATGTCACAATGGGGGAAAGGGCATTGTTATGTCACAATGGGGAAAACTGCATTGTGATGTCACAATGGGGGAAATGCATTGTGATGTCACAATGTGGGAAATGGCATTGTGATGTCACAATAGGGAAAACAGCATTGTGATGTCACAATGGGGGAAAGGCATTGTGATGTCACAATGTGGTTAACTGCATTGTGATGTCACAATGGGGGAAATGGCATTGCGATGTCACAATGGGGGAAATGGCATTGTGATGTCACAATGGGGAAAGGGCATTGTGATGTCACAATGGAGGAAATGGCATTGTGATGTCACAATAGGGAAACGGCATTGTGATCTCACAATGGGGGAAAGGGCATTGTGATGTCACAATGGGGTAAACTGCATTCTGATGTCACAATGGGGGAAACGGCATTGTGATGTCACAATGGGGGAAATGGCATTGTGATGTCACAATGGGGAAAGGGCATTGTGATGTCACAGTAGGGAAAACGGCATTGTGATGTCACAATGGGGGAAAGGGCATTGTGATGTCACCATGGGGTAAACTGCATTGTGATGTCACAATGGGGGAAACGGCATTGTGATGTCACAATGGGGGAAATGGCATTGTGATGTCACAATGGGGAAAGGGCATTGTGATGTCACAGTAGGGAAAACGGCATTGTGATGTCACAATGGGGGAAAGGGCATTGTGATGTCACAATGGGGTAAACTGCATTGTGACGTCACAATGGGGGAAACGGCATTGTGATGTCACAATGGGGGAAACGGCATTGTGATGTCACAATGGGGGAAATGGCATTGTGATGTCACAATGGGGGAAATGGCATTGTGATGTCACACTGGGGGAAATGGCATTGTGATGTCACAATGGGGAAAAGGCCTTGTGATGTCACAATGGGGAAAACGGCATTGTGATGTCAACAATGGGGGAAATGGCATTGTGATGTCACAATGGGGGAAAGGGCATTGTGATGTCACAATGGGGGAAATGGCATTGTGATGTCACAATGCGGAAAACGGCATTGTGATGTCACAATGGGGGAAAAGGCATTGTGATGTCACAATGTGGGAAATGGCATTGTGATGTCACAATAGGGAAAACAGCATTGTGATGTCACAATGGGGGAAAGGGCATTGTGATGTCACAATGTGGTTAACTGCATTGTGATGTCACAATGGGGGAAATGGCATTGTGATGTCACAATGGGGGAAATGGCATTGTGATGTCACAATGGGGAAAGGGCATTGTGATGTCACAATGGAGGAAATGGCATTGTGATGTCACAATAGGGAAACGGCATTGTGATGTCACAATGGGGGAAAGGGCATTGTGATGTCACAATGGGGTAAACTGCATTCTGATGTCACAATGGGGGAAACGGCATTGTGATGTCACAATGGGGGAAATGGCATTGTGATGTCACAATGGGGAAAGGGCATTGTGATGTCACAGTAGGGAAAACGGCATTGTGATGTCACAATGGGGGAAAGGGCATTGTGATGTCACAATGGGGTAAACTGCACTGTGATGTCACAATGGGGGAAACGGCATTGTGATGTCACAATGGGGGAAAGGGCATTGTGATGTCACAATGGGGTAAACTGCATTGTGATGTCACAATGGGGGAAACGGCATTGTGATGTCACAATGGGGGAAAGGGCATTGTGATGTCACAATGGGGGAAAGGGCATTGTGATGTCACAATAGGGAAAACGGCATTGTGATGTCACAATGGGGGAAATGGCATGGTGATGTCACAATGGGGGAAAGGGCATTGTGATGTCACAATGGGGTAAATGGCATTGTGATGTCACAATGGGGGAAAGGGCATTGCGGTGTCACAATGGGGAAAACTGCATTGTGATGTCAGAATGGGGGAAAGGGCATTGTGATGTCACAATGGGGAAAGGGCATTGTGATGTCACAGTAGGGAAAACGGCATTGTGATGTCACAATGGGGGAAAGGGCATTGTGATGTCACAATGCAGAAAACGGCATTGTGATGTCACAATGGGGGAAATGGCATTGTGATGTCACAATGGGGGAAATGGCATTGTGATATCACAATGGGGGAAATGGCATTGTGATGTCACAATGGGGGAAATGGCATTGTGATGTCACAATGGGTGAAATGGCATTGTGATGTCACAATGGGGGAAAGAGCATTGTGATGTCACAATAGGGAAAACGGCATTGTAATGTCACAATGGGGAAAATGGCATTGTGATGTCACAATGGGGGAAAGGGCATTGTGATGTCACAATGTGGAAAACGGCATTGTGATGTCACAATGGGGGAAAGGGCATTGCGATGTCACAATGCGGAAAACTGCATTGTGATGTCACAATGGGGGAAAGGGCATTGTGATGTCACAATGGGGAAAACGGCATTGTAATGTCACAATGGGGGAAATGGAATTGTGATGTCACAATGGGAAAAACAGCATTGTGATGTCACAATGGGGGAAACGGCATTGTGATATCACAATGGGGAAAGGGCATTGTGATGTCACAATGGAGGAAATGGCATTGTGATGTCACAATAGGGAAAACGGCATTGTGATGTCACAATGGGGGAAAGGGCATTGTGATGTCACAATAGGGTAAACTGCATTGTGATGTCACAATGGGGGAAACGACATTGTGATGTCACAATGGGGGAAATGGCATTGTGATGTCACAATGGGGGAAATGGCATTGTGATGTCACAATGGGGGAAACGGCATTGTGATGTCACAATGGGGGAAACAGCATTGTGATGTCACAATGGGGGGAATGGCATTGTGATGTCACAATGGGGGAAAGGGCATTGTGATGTCACAATGGGGGAAATGGCATTGTGATGTCACAATGGGGGAAATGGCATTGTGATGTCACAATGGGGAAAGGGCATTGTGATGTCACAATAGGGAAACGGCATTGTGATGTCACAATGGGGGAAAGGGCATTGTGATGTCACAATGGGGTAAACTGCATTCTGGTGTCACAATGGGGGAAACGGCATTGTGATGTCACAATGGGGGAAATGGCATTGTGATGTCACAATGGGGAAAGGGCATTGTGATGTCACAGTAGGGAAAACGGCATTGTGATGTCACAATGGGGGAAAGGGCATTGTGATGTCACAATGGGGTAAACTGCATTGTGATGTCACAATGGGGGAAACGGCATTGTGATGTCACAATGGGGGAAACGGCATTGTGATGTCACAATGGGGGAAATGGCATTGTGATGTCACAATGGGGGAAATGGCATTGTGATGTCACACTGGGGGAAATGGCATTGTGATGTCACAATGGGGAAAAGGGCATTGTGATGTCACAATGGGGAAAACGGCATTGTGATGTCAACAATCGGGGAAATGGCATTGTGATGTCACAAGGGGGAAAGGGCATTGTGATGTCACAATGGGGGAAAGGACATTGTGATGTCACAATGGGGGAAACGGCATTGTGATGTCCCAATGGGGAAAACGGCATTGTGATGTCACAATGGGGGAAACGGCATTGTGATGTCACAATGGGGTAAACTGCATTGTGATGTCACAATGGGGGAAATGGCATTGTGATGTCACAATGGGGGAAATGGCATTGTGATGTCACACTGGGGGAAATGGCATTGTGATGTCACAATGGGGAAAAGGGCATTGTGATGTCACAATGGGAAAAAACGGCATTGTGATGTCACAATGGGGGAAAGGGCATTGTGATGTCACAATGGGGTAAACTGCATTGTGATGTCACAATGGGGGAAAGGGCATTGGGATGTCACAATGGGGGAAAGGGCATTGTGATGTCACAATAGGGAAAACGGCATTGTGATGTCACAATGGGGGAAATGGCATGGTGATGTCACAATGGGGGAAAGGGCATTGTGATGTCACAATGGGGAAAATGGCATTGTAATGTCACAATGGGGGAAAGGGCATTGCGGTGTCACAATGGGGAAAACTGCATTGTGATGTCAGAATGGGGGAAAGGGCATTGTGATGTCACAATGCAGAAAACGGCATTGTGATGTCACAATGGGGGAAATGGCATTGTGATGTCACAATGGGGGAAATGGCATTGTGATATCACAATGGGGGAAATGGCATTGTGATGTCACAATGGGGGAAATGGCATTGTGATGTCACAATGGGTGAAATGGCATTGTGATGTCACAATGGGGGAAAGAGCATTGTGATGTCACAATAGGGAAAACGGCATTGTAATGTCACAATGGGGGAAATGGCATTGTGATGTCACAATGGGGGAAAGGGCATTGTGATGTCACAATGTGGAAAACGGCATTGTGATGTCACAATGGGGGAAAGGGCATTGCGATGTCACAATGCGGAAAACTGCATTGTGATGTCACAATGGGGGAAAGGGCATTGTGATGTCACAATGGGGAAAACGGCATTGTAATGTCACAATGGGGGAAATGGAATTGTGATGTCACAATGGGAAAAACAGCATTGTGATGTCACAATGGGGGAAACGGCATTGTGATATCACAATGGGGAAAGGGCATTGTGATGTCACAATGGAGGAAATGGCATTGTGATGTCACAATAGGGAAAACGGCATTGTGATGTCACAATGGGGGAAAGGGCATTGTGATGTCACAATAGGGTAAACTGCATTGTGATGTCACAATGGGGGAAACGACATTGTGATGTCACAATGGGGGAAATGGCATTGTGATGTCACAATGGGGGAAATGGCATTGTGATGTCACAATGGGGGAAACGGCATTGTGATGTCACAATGGGGGAAACGGCATTGTGATGTCACAATGGGGGGAATGGCATTGTGATGTCACAATGGGGGAAAGGGCATTGTGATGTCACAATGGGGTAAACTGCATTGTGATGTCACAATGGGGGAAAGGGCATTGTGATGTCACAATGCGGAAAACGGCATTGTGATGTCACAATGGGGGAAAGGGCATTGTTATGTCACAATGGGGAAAACTGCATTGTGATGTCACAATGGGGGAAAAGTCATTGTGATGTCACAATGTGGGAAATGGCATTGTGATGTCACAATAGGGAAAACAGCATTGTGATGTCACAATGGTGGAAAGGGCATTGTGATGTCACAATGTGGTTAACTGCATTGTGATGTCACAATGGGGGAAATGGCATTGTGATGTCACAATGGGGGAAATGGCATTGTGATGTCACAATGGGGAAAGGGCATTGTGATGTCACAATAGGGAAACGGCATTGTGATGTCACAATGGGGGAAAGGGCATTGTGATGTCACAATGGGGTAAACTGCATTCTGGTGTCACAATGGGGGAAACGGCATTGTGATGTCACAATGGGGGAAATGGCATTGTGATGTCACAATGGGGAAAGGGCATTGTGATGTCACAGTAGGGAAAACGGCATTGTGATGTCACAAATGGGGAAAGGGCATTGTGATGTCACAATGGGGTAAACTGCATTGTGATGTCACAATGGGGGAAACGGCATTGTGATGTCACAATGGGGGAAATGGCATTGTGATGTCACAATGGGGGAAATGGCATTGTGATGTCACACTGGGGGAAATGGCATTGTGATGTCACAATGGGGAAAAGGGCATTGTGATGTCACAATGGGAAAAAACGGCATTGTGATGTCACAATGGGGGAAAGGGCATTGTGATGTCACAATGGGGTAAACTGCATTGTGATGTCACAATGGGGGAAAGGGCATTGGGATGTCACAATGGGGGAAAGGGCATTGTGATGTCACAATAGGGAAAACGGCATTGTGATGTCACAATGGGGGAAATGGCATGGTGATGTCACAATGGGGGAAAGGGCATTGTGATGTCACAATGGGGAAAATGGCATTGTGATGTCACAATGGGGGAAAGGGCATTGCGATGTCACAATGGGGAAAACTGCATTGTGATGTCAGAATGGGGGAAAGGGCATTGTGATGTCACAATGCAGAAAACGGCATTGTGATGTCACAATGCAGAAAACGGCATTGTGATGTCACAATGGGGGAAATGGCATTGTGATGTCACAATGGGGGAAATGGCATTGTGATATCACAATGGGGGAAATGGCATTGTGATGTCACAATGGGGGAAATGGCATTGTGATGTCACAATGGGTGAAATGGCATTGTGATGTCACAATGGGGGAAAGAGCATTGTGATGTCACAATAGGGAAAACGGCATTGTAATGTCACAATGGGGGAAATGGCATTGTGATGTCACAATGGGGGAAAGGGCATTGTGATGTCACAATGTGGAAAACGGCATTGTGATGTCACAATGGGGGAAAGGGCATTGCGATGTCACAATGCGGAAAACTGCATTGTGATGTCACAATGGGGGAAAGGGCATTGTGATGTCACAATGGGGAAAACGGCATTGTAATGTCACAATGGGGGAAATAGAATTGTGATGTCACAATGGAAAAAACAGCATTGTGATGTCACAATGGGGGAAACGGCATTGTGATATCACAATGGGGAAAGGGCATTGTGATGTCACAATGGAGGAAATGGCATTGTGATGTCACAATAGGGAAAACGGCATTGTGATGTCACAATGGGGGAAAGGGCATTGTGATGTCACAATGGGGTAAACTGCATTGTGATGTCACAATGGGGGAAACAACATTGTGATGTCACAATGGGGGAAATGGCATTGTGATGTCACAATGGGGGAAATGGCATTGTGATGTCACAATGGGGGAAACGGCATTGTGATGTCACAATGGGGGAAACGGCATTGTGATGTCACAATGGGGGAAATGGCATTGTGATGTCACAATGGGGGAAAGGGCATTGTGATGTCACAATGGGGTAAACTGCATTGTGATGTCACAATGGGGGAAAGGGCATTGTGATGTCACAATGCGGAAAACTGCATTGTGATGTCACAATGGGGGAAAGGGCATTGTTATGTCACAATGGGGAAAACTGCATTGTGATGTCACAATGGGGGAAAAGTCATTGTGATGTCACAATGTGGGAAATGGCATTGTGATGTCACAATAGGGAAAACAGCATTGTGATGTCACAATGGGGGAAAGGGCATTGTGATGTCACAATGTGGTTAACTGCATTGTGATGTCACAATGGGGGAAATGGCATTGTGATGTCACAATGGGGGAAATGGCATTGTGATGTCACAATGGGGAAAAGGCATTGTGATGTCACAATAGGGAAACGGCATTGTGATGTCATAATGGGGGAAAGGGCATTGTGATGTCACAATGGGGTAAACTGCATTCTGGTGTCACAATGGGGGAAACGGCATTGTGATGTCACAATGGGGAAAGGGCATTGTGATGTCACAGTAGGGAAAACGGCATTGTGATGTCACAATGGGGTAAAGGGCATTGTGATGTCACAATGGGGGAAATGGCATTGTGATGTCACAATGGGGGAAATGGCATTGTGATGTCACACTGGGGGAAATGGCATTGTGATGTCACAATGGGGAAAAGGGCATTGTGATGTCACAATGGGGAAAACGGCATTGTGATGTCAACAATGGGGGAAATGGCATTGTGATGTCACAATGGGGGAAAGGGCATTGTGATGTCACAATGGGGGAAAGGACATTGTGATGTCACAATGGGGGAAACGGCATTGTGATGTCCCAATGGGGAAAACGGCATTGTGATGTCACAATGGGGGAAAGGGCATTGTGATGTCACAATGGGGTAAACTGCATTGTGATGTCACAATGGGGGAAATGGCATTGTGATGTCACAATGGGGGAAATGGCATTGTGATGTCACACTGGGGGAAATGGCATTGTGATGTCACAATGGGGAAAAGGGCATTGTGATGTCACAATGGGAAAAAACGGCATTGTGATGTCACAATGGGGGAAAGGGCATTGTGATGTCACAATGGGGTAAACTGCATTGTGATGTCACAATGGGGGAAACGGCATTGTGATGTCACAATGGGGGAAACGGCATTGTGATGTCACAATGCGGAAAACTGCATTGTGATGTCACAATGGGGGAAATGGCATTGTGATGTCACAATGGGGGAAATGGCATTGTGATGTCACAATGGGGAAAGGGCATTGTGATGTCACAATAGGGAAACGGCATTGTGATGTCACAATGGGGGAAAGGGCATTGTGATGTCACAATGGGGTAAACTGCATTCTGGTGTCACAATGGGGGAAACGGCATTGTGATGTCACAATGGGGGAAATGGCATTGTGATGTCACAATGGGGAAAGGGCATTGTGATGTCACAGTAGGGAAAACGGCATTGTGATGTCACAATGGGGGAAAGGGCATTGTGATGTCACAATGGGGTAAACTGCATTGTGATGTCACAATGGGGGAAACGGCATTGTGATGTCACAATGGGGGAAACGGCATTGTGATGTCACAATGGGGGAAATGGCATTGTGATGTCACACTGGGGGAAATGGCATTGTGATGTCACACTGGGGGAAATGGCATTGTGATGTCACAATGGGGAAAAGGGCATTGTGATGTCACAATGGGGAAAACGGCATTGTGATGTCAACAATGGGGGAAATGGCATTGTGATGTCACAAGGGGGAAAGGGCATTGTGATGTCACAATGGGGGAAAGGACATTGTGATGTCACAATGGGGGAAACGGCATTGTGATGTCCCAATGGGGAAAACGGCATTGTGATGTCACAATGGGAGAAAGGGCATTGTGATGTCACAATGGGGTAAACTGCATTGTGATGTCACAATGGGGGAAATGGCATTGTGATGTCACAATGGGGGAAATGGCATTGTGATGTCACACTGGGGGAAATGGCATTGTGATGTCACAATGGGGAAAAGGGCATTGTGATGTCACAATGGGAAAAAACGGCATTGTGATGTCACAATGGGGGAAAGGGCATTGTGATGTCACAATGGGGTAAACTGCATTGTGATGTCACAATGGGGGAAAGGGCATTGGGATGTCACAATGGGGGAAAGGGCATTGTGATGTCACAATAGGGAAAACGGCATTGTGATGTCACAATGGGGGAAAGGGCATTGCGATGTCACAATGGGGAAAACTGCATTGTGATGTCAGAATGGGGGAAAGGGCATTGTGATGTCACAATGCAGAAAACGGCATTGTGATGTCACAATGGGGGAAATGGCATTGTGATGTCACAATGGGGGAAATGGCATTGTGATATCACAATGGGGGAAATGGCATTGTGATGTCACAATGGGGGAAATGGCATTGTGATGTCACAATGGGGAAAATGGCATTGTGATGTCACAATGGGGGAAAGGGCATTCCGATGTCACAATGGGGAAAACTGCATTGTGATGTCAGAATGGGGGAAAGGGCATTGTGATGTCACAATGCAGAAAACGGCATTGTGATGTCACAATGGGGGAAATGGCATTGTGATGTCACAATGGGGGAAATGGCATTGTGATATCACAATGGGGGAAATGGCATTGTGATGTCACAATGGGGGAAATGGCATTGTGATGTCACAATGGGTTAAATGGCATTGTGATGTCACAATGGGGGAAAGAGCATTGTGATGTCACAATAGGGAAAACGGCATTGTAATGTCACAATGGGGGAAATGGCATTGTGATGTCACAATGGGGGAAAGGGCATTGTGATGTCACAATGTGGAAAACGGCATTGTGATGTCACAATGGGGGAAAGGGCATTGCGATGTCACAATGCGGAAAACTGCATTGTGATGTCACAATGGGGGAAAGGGCATTGTGATGTCACAATGGGGAAAACGGCATTGTAATGTCACAATGGGGGAAATGGAATTGTGATGTCACAATGGGAAAAACAGCATTGTGATGTCACAATGGGGGAAACGGCATTGTGATATCACAATGGGGAAAGGGCATTGTGATGTCACAATGGAGGAAATGGCATTGTGATGTCACAATAGGGAAAACAGCATTGTGATGTCACAATGGGGGAAAGGGCATTGTGATGTCACAATGGGGTAAACTGCATTGTGATGTCACAATGGGGGAAACAACATTGTGATGTCACAATGGGGGAAATGGCATTGTGATGTCACAATGGGGGAAATGGCATTGCGATGTCACAATGGGGGAAACGGCATTGTGATGTCACAATGGGGGAAACGGCATTGTGATGTCACAATGGGGGAAATGGCATTGTGATGTCACAATGGGGGAAAGGGCATTGTGATGTCACAATGGGGTAAACTGCATTGTGATGTCACAATGGGGGAAAGGGCATTGTGATGTCACAATGCGGAAAACTGCATTGTGATGTCACAATGGGGGAAAGGGCATTGTTATGTCACAATGGGGAAAACTGCATTGTGATGTCACAATGGGGGAAAAGTCATTGTGATGTCACAATGTGGGAAATGGCATTGTGATGTCACAATAGGGAAAACAGCATTGTGATGTCACAATGGGGGAAAGGGCATTGTGATGTCACAATGTGGTTAACTGCATTGTGATGTCACAATGGGGGAAATGGCATTGTGATGTCACAATGGGGGAAATGGCATTGTGATGTCACAATGGGGAAAGGGCATTGTGATGTCACAATAGGGAAACGGCATTGTGATGTCACAATGGGGGAAAGGGCATTGTGATGTCACAATGGGGTAAACTGCATTCTGGTGTCACAATGGGGGAAACGGCATTGTGATGTCACAATGGGGGAAATGGCATTGTGATGTCACAATGGGGAAAGGGCATTGTGATGTCACAGTAGGGAAAACGGCATTGTGATGTCACAATGGGGTAAAGGGCATTGTGATGTCACAAAGGGGGAAATGGCATTGTGATGTCACAATGGGGGAAATGGCATTGTGATGTCACACTGGGGGAAATGGCATTGTGATGTCACAATGGGGAAAAGGGCATTGTGATGTCACAATGGGGAAAACGGCATTGTGATGTCAACAATGGGGGAAATGGCATTGTGATGTCACAATGGGGGAAAGGGCATTGTGATGTCACAATGGGGGAAAGGACATTGTGATGTCACAATGGGGGAAACGGCATTGTGATGTCCCAATGGGGAAAACGGCATTGTGATGTCACAATGGGGGAAAGGGCATTGTGATGTCACAATGAGGTAAACTGCATTGTGATGTCACAATGGGGGAAATGGCATTGTGATGTCACAATGGGGGAAATGGCATTGTGATGTCACACTGGGGGAAATGGCATTGTGATGTCACAATGGGGAAAAGGGCATTGTGATGTCACAATGGGAAAAAACGGCATTGTGATGTCACAATGGGGAAAGGGCATTGTAATGTCACAATGGGGTAAACTGCATTGTGATGTCACAATGGGGGAAACGGCATTGTGATGTCGCAATGGGGGAAACGGCATTGTGATGTCACAATGGGGGAAATGGCATTGTGATGTCACAATGGGGGAAAGGGCATTGTGATGTCACAATGGGGTAAACTGCATTGTGATGTCACAATGGGGGAAATGGCATTGTGATGTCACAATGGGGGAAAGGGCATTGTGATGTCACAATGGGGTAAACTGCATTGTGATGTCACAATGGGGGAAAGGGCATTGTGATGTCACAATGCGGAAAACTGCATTGTGATGTCACAATGGGGGAAAGGGCATTGTTATGTCACAATGGGGAAAACTGCATTGTGATGTCACAATGGGGGAAAAGTCATTGTGATGTCACAATGTGGGAAATGGCATTGTGATGTCACAATAGGGAAAACAGCATTGTGATGTCACAATGGGGGAAAGGGCATTGTGATGTCACAATGTGGTTAACTGCATTGTGATGTCACAATGGGGGAAATGACATTGTGATGTCACAATGGGGGAAATGGCATTGTGATGTCACAATGGGGAAAGGGCATTGTGATGTCACAATAGGGAAACGGCATTGTGATGTCACAATGGGGGAAAGGGCATTGTGATGATACAATGGGGTAAACTGCATTCTGGTGTCACAATGGGGGAAACGGCATTGTGATGTCACAATGGGGGAAATGGCATTGTGATGTCACAATGGGGAAAGGGCATTGTGATGTCACAGTAGGGAAAACGGCATTGTGATGTCACAATGGGGTAAAGGGCATTGTGATGTCACAATGGGGGAAATGGCATTGTGATGTCACAATGGGGGAAATGGCATTGTGATGTCACAATGGGGGAAAGGGCATTGTGATGTCACAATGGGGGAAAGGACATTGTGATGTCACAATGGGGGAAACGGCATTGTGATGTCCCAATGGGGAAAACAGCATTGTGATGTCACAATGGGGGAAAGGGCATTGTGATGTCACAATGAGGTAAACTGCATTGTGATGTCACAATGGGGGAAATGGCATTGTGATGTCACAATGGGGGAAATGGCATTGTGATGTCACACTGGGGGAAATGGCATTGTGATGTCACAATGGGGAAAAGGGCATTGTGATGTCACAATGGGAAAAAACGGCATTGTGATGTCACAATGGGGGAAAGGGCATTGTAATGTCACAATGGGGTAAACTGCATTGTGATGTCACAATGGGGGAAACGGCATTGTGATGTCAACAATGGGGGAAATGGCATTGTGATGTCACAATGGGGGAAAGGGCATTGTGATGTCACAATGGGGGAAAGGACATTGTGATGTCACAATGGGGGAAACAGCATTGTGATGTCCCAATGGGGAAAACGGCATTGTGATGTCACAATGGGGGAAAGGGCATTGTGATGTCACAATGAGGTAAACTGCATTGTGATGTCACAATGGGGGAAATGGCATTGTGATGTCACAATGGGGGAAATGGCATTGTGATGTCACACTGGGGGAAATGGCATTGTGATGTCACAATGGGGAAAAGGGCATTGTGATGTCACAATGGGAAAAAACGGCATTGTGATGTCACAATGGGGGAAAGGGCATTGTAATGTCACAATGGGGTAAACTGCATTGTGATGTCACAATGGGGGAAACGGCATTGTGATGTCGCAATGGGGGAAACGGCATTGTGATGTCACAATGGGGGAAATGGCATTGTGATGTCACAATGGGGGAAAGGGCATTGTGATGTCACAATGGGGTAAACTGCATTGTGATGTCACAATGGGGGAAATGGCATTGTGATGTCACAATGGGGGAAAGGGCATTGTGATGTCACAATGGGGTAAACTGCATTGTGATGTCACAATGGGGGAAAGGGCATTGTGATGTCACAATGCGGAAAACTGCATTGTGATGTCACAATGGGGGAAAGGGCATTGTTATGTCACAATGGGGAAAACTGCATTGTGATGTCACAATGGGGGAAAAGTCATTGTGATGTCACAATGTGGGAAATGGCATTGTGATGTCACAATAGGGAAAACAGCATTGTGATGTCACAATGGGGGAAAGGGCATTGTGATGTCACAATGTGGTTAACTGCATTGTGATGTCACAATGGGGGAAATGACATTGTGATGTCACAATGGGGGAAATGGCATTGTGATGTCACAATGGGGAAAGGGCATTGTGATGTCACAATAGGGAAACGGCATTGTGATGTCACAATGGGGGAAAGGGCATTGTGATGATACAATGGGGTAAACTGCATTCTGGTGTCACAATGGGGGAAACGGCATTGTGATGTCACAATGGGGGAAATGGCATTGTGATGTCACAATGGGGAAAGGGCATTGTGATGTCACAGTAGGGAAAACGGCATTGTGATGTCACAATGGGGTAAAGGGCATTGTGATGTCACAATGGGGGAAATGGCATTGTGATGTCACAATGGGGGAAATGGCATTGTGATGTCACAATGGGGGAAAGGGCATTGTGATGTCACAATGGGGGAAAGGACATTGTGATGTCACAATGGGGGAAACGGCATTGTGATGTCCCAATGGGGAAAACGGCATTGTGATGTCACAATGGGGGAAAGGGCATTGTGATGTCACAATGAGGTAAACTGCATTGTGATGTCACAATGGGGGAAATGGCATTGTGATGTCACAATGGGGGAAATGGCATTGTGATGTCACACTGGGGGAAATGGCATTGTGATGTCACAATGGGGAAAAGGGCATTGTGATGTCACAATGGGAAAAAACGGCATTGTGATGTCACAATGGGGGAAAGGGCATTGTAATGTCACAATGGGGTAAACTGCATTGTGATGTCACAATGGGGGAAACGGCATTGTGATGTCGCAATGGGGGAAACGGCATTGTGATGTCACAATGGGGGAAATGGCATTGTGATGTCACAATGGGGGAAAGGGCATTGTGATGTCACAATGGGGTAAACTGCATTGTGATGTCACAATGGGGGAAATGGCATTGTGATGTCACAATGGGGGAAAGGGCATTGTGATGTCACAATGGGGTAAACTGCATTGTGATGTCACAATGGGGGAAAGGGCATTGTGATGTCACAATGCGGAAAACTGCATTGTGATGTCACAATGGGGGAAAGGGCATTGTTATGTCACAATGGGGAAAACTGCATTGTGATGTCACAATGGGGGAAAAGTCATTGTGATGTCACAATGTGGGAAATGGCATTGTGATGTCACAATAGGGAAAACAGCATTGTGATGTCACAATGGGGGAAAGGGCATTGTGATGTCACAATGTGGTTAACTGCATTGTGATGTCACAATGGGGGAAATGACATTGTGATGTCACAATGGGGGAAATGGCATTGTGATGTCACAATGGGGAAAGGGCATTGTGATGTCACAATAGGGAAACGGCATTGTGATGTCACAATGGGGGAAAGGGCATTGTGATGATACAATGGGGTAAACTGCATTCTGGTGTCACAATGGGGGAAACGGCATTGTGATGTCACAATGGGGGAAATGGCATTGTGATGTCACAATGGGGAAAGGGCATTGTGATGTCACAGTAGGGAAAACGGCATTGTGATGTCACAATGGGGTAAAGGGCATTGTGATGTCACAATGGGGGAAATGGCATTGTGATGTCACAATGGGGGAAATGGCATTGTGATGTCACAATGGGGGAAAGGGCATTGTGATGTCACAATGGGGGAAAGGACATTGTGATGTCACAATGGGGGAAACGGCATTGTGATGTCCCAATGGGGAAAACGGCATTGTGATGTCACAATGGGGGAAAGGGCATTGTGATGTCACAATGAGGTAAACTGCATTGTGATGTCACAATGGGGGAAATGGCATTGTGATGTCACAATGGGGGAAATGGCATTGTGATGTCACACTGGGGGAAATGGCATTGTGATGTCACAATGGGGAAAAGGGCATTGTGATGTCACAATGGGAAAAAACGGCATTGTGATGTCACAATGGGGGAAAGGGCATTGTAATGTCACAATGGGGTAAACTGCATTGTGATGTCACAATGGGGGAAACGGCATTGTGATGTCAACAATGGGGGAAATGGCATTGTGATGTCACAATGGGGGAAAGGGCATTGTGATGTCACAATGGGGGAAAGGACATTGTGATGTCACAATGGGGGAAACGGCATTGTGATGTCCCAATGGGGAAAACGGCATTGTGATGTCACAATGGGGGAAAGGGCATTGTGATGTCACAATGAGGTAAACTGCATTGTGATGTCACAATGGGGGAAATGGCATTGTGATGTCACAATGGGGGAAATGGCATTGTGATGTCACACTGGGGGAAATGGCATTGTGATGTCACAATGGGGAAAAGGGCATTGTGATGTCACAATGGGAAAAAACGGCATTGTGATGTCACAATGGGGGAAAGGGCATTGTAATGTCACAATGGGGTAAACTGCATTGTGATGTCACAATGGGGGAAACGGCATTGTGATGTCGCAATGGGGGAAACGGCATTGTGATGTCACAATGGGGGAAATGGCATTGTGATGTCACAATGGGGGAAAGGGCATTGTGATGTCACAATGGGGTAAACTGCATTGTGATGTCACAATGGGGGAAAGGGCATTGTGATGTCACAATGCGGAAAACTGCATTGTGATGTCACAATGGGGGAAAGGGCATTGTTATGTCACAATGGGGAAAACTGCATTGTGATGTCACAATGGGGGAAAAGTCATTGTGATGTCACAATGTGGGAAATGGCATTGTGATGTCACAATAGGGAAAACAGCATTGTGATGTCACAATGGGGGAAAGGGCATTGTGATGTCACAATGTGGTTAACTGCATTGTGATGTCACAATGGGGGAAATGACATTGTGATGTCACAATGGGGGAAATGGCATTGTGATGTCACAATGGGGAAAGGGCATTGTGATGTCACAATAGGGAAACGGCATTGTGATGTCACAATGGGGGAAAGGGCATTGTGATGATACAATGGGGTAAACTGCATTCTGGTGTCACAATGGGGGAAACGGCATTGTGATGTCACAATGGGGGAAATGGCATTGTGATGTCACAATGGGGAAAGGGCATTGTGATGTCACAGTAGGGAAAACGGCATTGTGATGTCACAATGGGGTAAAGGGCATTGTGATGTCACAATGGGGGAAATGGCATTGTGATGTCACAATGGGGGAAATGGCATTGTGATGTCACAATGGGGGAAAGGGCATTGTGATGTCACAATGGGGGAAAGGACATTGTGATGTCACAATGGGGGAAACGGCATTGTGATGTCCCAATGGGGAAAACGGCATTGTGATGTCACAATGGGGGAAAGGGCATTGTGATGTCACAATGAGGTAAACTGCATTGTGATGTCACAATGGGGGGAAATGGCATTGTGATGTCACAATGGGGGAAATGGCATTGTGATGTCACACTGGGGGAAATGGCATTGTGATGTCACAATGGGGAAAAGGGCATTGTGATGTCACAATGGGAAAAAACGGCATTGTGATGTCACAATGGGGGAAAGGGCATTGTAATGTCACAATGGGGTAAACTGCATTGTGATGTCACAATGGGGGAAAGGGCATTGTAATGTCACAATGGGGTAAACTGCATTGTGATGTCACAATGGGGGAAACGGCATTGTGATGTCGCAATGGGGGAAACGGCATTGTGATGTCACAATGGGGGAAATGGCATTGTGATGTCACAATGGGGGAAAGGGCATTGTGATGTCACAATGGGGTAAACTGCATTGTGATGTCACAATGGGGGAAATGGCATTGTGATGTCACAATGGGGGAAAGGGCATTGTGATGTCACAATGGGGTAAACTGCATTGTGATGTCACAATGGGGGAAAGGGCATTGTGATGTCACAATGCGGAAAACTGCATTGTGATGTCACAATGGGGGAAAGGGCATTGTTATGTCACAATGGGGAAAACTGCATTGTGATGTCACAATGGGGGAAAAGTCATTGTGATGTCACAATGTGGGAAATGGCATTGTGATGTCACAATAGGGAAAACAGCATTGTGATGTCACAATGGGGGAAAGGGCATTGTGATGTCACAATGTGGTTAACTGCATTGTGATGTCACAATGGGAGAAATGGCATTGTGATGTCACAATGGGGGAAATGGCATTGTGATGTCACAATGGGGAAAGGGCATTGTGATGTCACAATAGGGAAACGGCATTGTGATGTCACAATGGGGGAAAGGGCATTGCGATGTCACAATGGGGAAAACTGCATTGTGATGTCAGAATGGGGGAAAGGGCATTGTGATGTCACAATGCAGAAAACGGCATTGTGATGTCACAATGGGGGAAATGGCATTGTGATGTCACAATGGGGGAAATGGCATTGTGATATCACAATGGGGGAAATGGCATTGTGATGTCACAATGGGGGAAATGGCATTGTGATGTCACAATGGGGAAAATGGCATTGTGATGTCACAATGGGGGAAAGGGCATTGCGATGTCACAATGGGGAAAACTGCATTGTGATGTCAGAATGGGGGAAAGGGCATTGTGATGTCACAATGCAGAAAACGGCATTGTGATGTCACAATGGGGGAAATGGCATTGTGATGTCACAATGGGGGAAATGGCATTGTGATATCACAATGGGGGAAATGGCATTGTGATGTCACAATGGGGGAAATGGCATTGTGATGTCACAATGGGTGAAATGGCATTGTGATGTCACAATGGGGGAAAGAGCATTGTGATGTCACAATAGGGAAAACGGCATTGTAATGTCACAATGGGGGAAATGGCATTGTGATGTCACAATGGGGGAAAGGGCATTGTGATGTCACAATGTGGAAAACGGCATTGTGATGTCACAATGGGGGAAAGGGCATTGCGATGTCACAATGCGGAAAACTGCATTGTGATGTCACAATGGGGGAAAGGGCATTGTGATGTCACAATGGGGAAAACGGCATTGTAATGTCACAATGGGGGAAATGGAATTGTGATGTCACAATGGGAAAAACAGCATTGTGATGTCACAATGGGGGAAACGGCATTGTGATATCACAATGGGGAAAGGGCATTGTGATGTCACAATGGAGGAAATGGCATTGTGATGTCACAATAGGGAAAACAGCATTGTGATGTCACAATGGGGGAAAGGGCATTGTGATGTCACAATGGGGTAAACTGCATTGTGATGTCACAATGGGGGAAACAACATTGTGATGTCACAATGGGGGAAATGGCATTGTGATGTCACAATGGGGGAAATGGCATTGTGATGTCACAATGGGGGAAACGGCATTGTGATGTCACAATGGGGGAAACGGCATTGTGATGTCACAATGGGGGAAATGGCATTGTGATGTCACAATGGGGGAAAGGGCATTGTGATGTCACAATGGGGTAAACTGCATTGTGATGTCACAATGGGGGAAAGGGCATTGTGATGTCACAATGCGGAAAACTGCATTGTGATGTCACAATGGGGGAAAGGGCATTGTTATGTCACAATGGGGAAAACTGCATTGTGATGTCACAATGGGGGAAAAGTCATTGTGATGTCACAATGTGGGAAATGGCATTGTGATGTCACAATAGGGAAAACAGCATTGTGATGTCACAATGGGGGAAAGGGCATTGTGATGTCACAATGTGGTTAACTGCATTGTGATGTCACAATGGGGGAAATGGCATTGTGATGTCACACTGGGGGAAATGGCATTGTGATGTCACAATGGGGAAAAGGGCATTGTGATGTCACAATGGGAAAAAACGGCATTGTGATGTCACAATGGGGGAAAGGGCATTGTAATGTCACAATGGGGTAAACTGCATTGTGATGTCACAATGGGGGAAACGGCATTGTGATGTCGCAATGGGGGAAACGGCATTGTGATGTCACAATGGGGGAAATGGCATTGTGATGTCACAATGGGGGAAAGGGCATTGTGATGTCACAATGGGGTAAACTGCATTGTGATGTCACAATGGGGGAAATGGCATTGTGATGTCACAATGGGGGAAAGGGCATTGTGATGTCACAATGGGGTAAACTGCATTGTGATGTCACAATGGGGGAAAGGGCATTGTGATGTCACAATGCGGAAAACTGCATTGTGATGTCACAATGGGGGAAAGGGCATTGTTATGTCACAATGGGGAAAACTGCATTGTGATGTCACAATGGGGGAAAAGTCATTGTGATGTCACAATGTGGGAAATGGCATTGTGATGTCACAATAGGGAAAACAGCATTGTGATGTCACAATGGGGGAAAGGGCATTGTGATGTCACAATGTGGTTAACTGCATTGTGATGTCACAATGGGGGAAATGACATTGTGATGTCACAATGGGGGAAATGGCATTGTGATGTCACAATGGGGAAAGGGCATTGTGATGTCACAATAGGGAAACGGCATTGTGATGTCACAATGGGGGAAAGGGCATTGTGATGTCACAATGGGGTAAACTGCATTCTGGTGTCACAATGGGGGAAACGGCATTGTGATGTCACAATGGGGGAAATGGCATTGTGATGTCACAATGGGGAAAGGGCATTGTGATGTCACAGTAGGGAAAACGGCATTGTGATGTCACAATGGGGTAAAGGGCATTGTGATGTCACAATGGGGGAAATGGCATTGTGATGTCACAATGGGGGAAATGGCATTGTGATGTCACAATGGGGGAAAGGGCATTGTGATGTCACAATGGGGGAAAGGACATTGTGATGTCACAATGGGGGAAACGGCATTGTGATGTCCCAATGGGGAAAACGGCATTGTGATGTCACAATGGGGGAAAGGGCATTGTGATGTCACAATGAGGTAAACTGCATTGTGATGTCACAATGGGGGAAATGGCATTGTGATGTCACAATGGGGGAAATGGCATTGTGATGTCACACTGGGGGAAATGGCATTGTGATGTCACAATGGGGAAAAGGGCATTGTGATGTCACAATGGGAAAAAACGGCATTGTGATGTCACAATGGGGGAAAGGGCATTGTAATGTCACAATGGGGTAAACTGCATTGTGATGTCACAATGGGGGAAACGGCATTGTGATGTCGCAATGGGGGAAACGGCATTGTGATGTCACAATGGGGGAAATGGCATTGTGATGTCACAATGGGGGAAAGGGCATTGTGATGTCACAATGGGGTAAACTGCATTGTGATGTCACAATGGGGGAAATGGCATTGTGATGTCACAATGGGGGAAAGGGCATTGTGATGTCACAATGGGGTAAACTGCATTGTGATGTCACAATGGGGGAAAGGGCATTGTGATGTCACAATGCGGAAAACTGCATTGTGATGTCACAATGGGGGAAAGGGCATTGTTATGTCACAATGGGGAAAACTGCATTGTGATGTCACAATGGGGGAAAAGTCATTGTGATGTCACAATGTGGGAAATGGCATTGTGATGTCACAATAGGGAAAACAGCATTGTGATGTCACAATGGGGGAAAGGGCATTGTGATGTCACAATGTGGTTAACTGCATTGTGATGTCACAATGGGGGAAATGGCATTGTGATGTCACAATGGGGGAAATGGCATTGTGATGTCACAATGGGGAAAGGGCATTGTGATGTCACAATAGGGAAACGGCATTGTGATGTCACAATGGGGGAAAGGGCATTGTGATGTCACAATGGGGTAAACTGCATTCTGGTGTCACAATGGGGGAAACGGCATTGTGATGTCACAATGGGGGAAATGGCATTGTGATGTCACAATGGGGAAAGGGCATTGTGATGTCACAGTAGGGAAAACGGCATTGTGATGTCACAATGGGGTAAAGGGCATTGTGATGTCACAAAGGGGGAAATGGCATTGTGATGTCACAATGGGGGAAATGGCATTGTGATGTCACACTGGGGGAAATTGCATTGTGATGTCACAATGGGGAAAAGGGCATTGTGATGTCACAATGGGGAAAACGGCATTGTGATGTCAACAATGGGGGAAATGGCATTGTGATGTCACAATGGGGGAAAGGGCATTGTGATGTCACAATGGGGGAAAGGACATTGTGATGTCACAATGGGGGAAACGGCATTGTGATGTCCCAATGGGGAAAACGGCATTGTGATGTCACAATGGGGGAAAGGGCATTGTGATGTCACAATGGGGTAAACTGCATTGTGATGTCACAATGGGGGAAATGGCATTGTGATGTCACAATGGGGGAAATGGCATTGTGATGTCACACTGGGGGAAATGGCATTGTGATGTCACAAATGGGAAAAGGGCATTGTGATGTCACAATGGGAAAAAACGGCATTGTGATGTCACAATGGGGGAAAGGGCATTGTGATGTCACAATGGGGTAAACTGCATTGTGATGTCACAATGGGGGAAACGGCATTGTGATGTCACAATGGGGGAAAGGGCATTGTGATGTCACAATAGGGAAAACGGCATTGTGATGTCACAATGGGGGAAATTGCATTGTGATGTCACAAAGGGGGAAAGGGCATTGTGATGTCACAATGGGGAAAATGGCATTGTGATGTCACAATGGGGGAAAGGGCATTGCGATGTCACAATGGGGAAAACTGCATTGTGATGTCAGAATGGGGGAAAGGGCATTGTGATGTCACAATGCAGAAAACGGCATTGTGATGTCAGAATGGGGGAAATGGCATTGTGATGTCACAATGGGGGAAATGGCATTGTGATATCACAATGGGGGAAATGGCATTGTGATGTCACAATGGGGGAAATGGCATTGTGATGTCACAATGGGTGAAATGGCATTGTGATGTCACAATGGGGGAAAGAGCATTGTGATGTCACAATAGGGAAAACGGCATTGTAATGTCACAATGGGGGAAATGGCATTGTGATGTCACAATGGGGGAAAGGGCATTGTGATGTCACAATGTGGAAAACGGCATTGTGATGTCACAATGGGGGAAAGGGCATTGCGATGTCACAATGGGGAAAACTGCATTGTGATGTCACAATGGGGGAAAGGGCATTGTGATGTCACAATGGGGGAAAGGGCATTGTGATGTCACAATGGGGAAAACGGCATTGTAATGTCACAATGGGGGAAATGGAATTGTGATGTCACAATGGGAAAAACAGCATTGTGATGTCACAATGGGGGAAACGGCATTGTGATATCACAATGGGGAAAGGGCATTGTGATGTCACAATGGAGGAAATGGCATTGTGATGTCACAATAGGGAAAACGGCATTGTGATGTCACAATGGGGGAAAGGGCATTGTGATGTCACAATGTGGTAAACTGCATTGTGATGTCACAATGGGGGAAACGGCATTGTGATGTCACAATGGGGGAAATGGCATTGTGATGTCACAATGGGGGAAATGGCATCATGATGTCACAATGGGGGAAATGGCATTGTGATGTCACAATGGGGGAAACGGCATTGTGATGTCACAATGGGGGAAACGGCATTGTGATGTCACAATGGGGGAAATGGCATTGTGATGTCACAATGGGGGAAAGGGAATTGTGATGTCACAATGGGGTAAACTGCATTGTGATGTCACAATGGGGGAAAGGGCATTGTGATGTCACAATGGGGTAAACTGCATTGTGATGTCACAATGGGGGAAATGGCATTGTGATGTCACAATGGGGGAAATGGCATTGTGATGTCACACTGGGGGAAATGGCATTGTGATGTCACAATGGGGAAAAGGGCATTGTGATGTCACAATGGGGTAAACGGCATTGTGATGTCACAATGGGGGAAAGGGCATTGTGATGTCACAATGGGGTAAACTGCATTCTGATGTCACAATGGGGGAAACGGCATTGTGATGTCACAATGGGGGAAATGGCATTGTGATGTCACAATGGGGAAAGGGCATTGTGATGTCACCATGGGGTAAACTGCATTGTGATGTCACAATGGGGGAAACTGCATTGTGGTGTCAGAATGGGGGAAAGGGCATTGTGATGTCACAATGCAGAAAACGGCATTGTGATGTCACAATGGGGGAAATGGCATTGTGATGTCACAATGGGGGAAAAGGCATTGTGATGTCACAATAGGGAAAACAGCATTGTGATGTCACAATGGGGGAAAGGGCATTCTGATGTCACAATGTGGTTAACTGCATTGTGATGTCACAATGGGGGAAATGGCATTGTGATGTCACAATGGGGGAATTGGCATTGTGATGTCACAATGGGGAAAGGGCATTGTGATGTCACAATGGAGGAAATGGCATTGTGATGTCACAATAGGGAAACGGCATTGTGATGTCACAATGGGGGAAAGGGCATTGTGATGTCACAATGGGGTAAACTGCATTGTGATGTCACAATGGGGGAAACGGCATTGTGATGTCACAATGGGGGAAATGGCATTGTGATGTCACAATGGGGAAAGGGCATTGTGATGTCACAGTAGGGAAAACGGCATTGTGATGTCACAATGGGGTAAAGGGCATTGTGATGTCACAATGGGGTAAACTGCATTGTGATGTCACAATGGGGGAAACGGCATTGTGATGTCACAATGGGGGAAACGGCATTGTGATGTCACAATGGGGGAAATGGCATTGTGATGTCACAATGGGGGAAATGGCATTGTGATGTCACACTGGGGGAAATGGCATTGTGATGTCACAATGGGGAAAAGGGCATTGTGATGTCACAATGGGGAAAACGGCATTGTGATGTCAACAATGGGGGAAATGGCATTGTGATGTCACAAGGGGGAAAGGGCATTGTGATGTCACAATGGGGGAAAGGACATTGTGATGTCACAATGGGGGAAACGGCATTGTGATGTCCCAATGGGGAAAACGGCATTGTGATGTCACAATGGGAGAAAGGGCATTGTGATGTCACAATGGGGTAAACTGCATTGTGATGTCACAATGGGGGAAATGGCATTGTGATGTCACAATGGGGGAAATGGCATTGTGATGTCACACTGGGGGAAATGGCATTGTGATGTCACAATGGGGAAAAGGGCATTGTGATGTCACAATGGGAAAAAACGGCATTGTGATGTCACAATGGGGGAAAGGGCATTGTGATGTCACAATGGGGTAAACTGCATTGTGATGTCACAATGGGGGAAAGGGCATTGGGATGTCACAATGGGGGAAAGGGCATTGTGATGTCACAATAGGGAAAACGGCATTGTGATGTCACAATGGGGGAAAGGGCATTGCGATGTCACAATGGGGAAAACTGCATTGTGATGTCAGAATGGGGGAAAGGGCATTGTGATGTCACAATGCAGAAAACGGCATTGTGATGTCACAATGGGGGAAATGGCATTGTGATGTCACAATGGGGGAAATGGCATTGTGATATCACAATGGGGGAAATGGCATTGTGATGTCACAATGGGGGAAATGGCATTGTGATGTCACAATGGGGAAAATGGCATTGTGATGTCACAATGGGGGAAAGGGCATTGCGATGTCACAATGGGGAAAACTGCATTGTGATGTCAGAATGGGGGAAAGGGCATTGTGATGTCACAATGCAGAAAACGGCATTGTGATGTCACAATGGGGGAAATGGCATTGTGATGTCACAATGGGGGAAATGGCATTGTGATATCACAATGGGGGAAATGGCATTGTGATGTCACAATGGGGGAAATGGCATTGTGATGTCACAATGGGTGAAATGGCATTGTGATGTCACAATGGGGGAAAGAGCATTGTGATGTCACAATAGGGAAAACGGCATTGTAATGTCACAATGGGGGAAATGGCATTGTGATGTCACAATGGGGGAAAGGGCATTGTGATGTCACAATGTGGAAAACGGCATTGTGATGTCACAATGGGGGAAAGGGCATTGCGATGTCACAATGCGGAAAACTGCATTGTGATGTCACAATGGGGGAAAGGGCATTGTGATGTCACAATGGGGAAAACGGCATTGTAATGTCACAATGGGGGAAATGGAATTGTGATGTCACAATGGGAAAAACAGCATTGTGATGTCACAATGGGGGAAACGGCATTGTGATATCACAATGGGGAAAGGGCATTGTGATGTCACAATGGAGGAAATGGCATTGTGATGTCACAATAGGGAAAACAGCATTGTGATGTCACAATGGGGGAAAGGGCATTGTGATGTCACAATGGGGTAAACTGCATTGTGATGTCACAATGGGGGAAACAACATTGTGATGTCACAATGGGGGAAATGGCATTGTGATGTCACAATGGGGGAAATGGCATTGTGATGTCACAATGGGGGAAACGGCATTGTGATGTCACAATGGGGGAAACGGCATTGTGATGTCACAATGGGGGAAACGGCATTGTGATGTCACAATGGGGGAAATGGCATTGTGATGTCACAATGGGGGAAAGGGCATTGTGATGTCACAATGGGGTAAACTGCATTGTGATGTCACAATGGGGGAAAGGGCATTGTGATGTCACAATGCGGAAAACTGCATTGTGATGTCACAATGGGGGAAAGGGCATTGTTATGTCACAATGGGGAAAACTGCATTGTGATGTCACAATGGGGGAAAAGTCATTGTGATGTCACAATGTGGGAAATGGCATTGTGATGTCACAATAGGGAAAACAGCATTGTGATGTCACAATGGGGGAAAGGGCATTGTGATGTCACAATGTGGTTAACTGCATTGTGATGTCACAATGGGGGAAATGGCATTGTGATGTCACAATGGGGGAAATGGCATTGTGATGTCACAATGGGGAAAGGGCATTGTGATGTCACAATAGGGAAACGGCATTGTGATGTCACAATGGGGGAAAGGGCATTGTGATGTCACAATGGGGTAAACTGCATTCTGGTGTCACAATGGGGGAAACGGCATTGTGATGTCACAATGGAGGAAATGGCATTGTGATGTCACAATGGGGAAAGGGCATTGTGATGTCACAGTAGGGAAAACGGCATTGTGATGTCACAATGGTGTAAAGGGCATTGTGATGTCACAATGGGGGAAATGGCATTGTGATGTCACAATGGGGGAAATGGCATTGTGATGTCACACTGGGGGAAATGGCATTGTGATGTCACAATGGGGAAAAGGGCATTGTGATGTCACAATGGGGAAAACGGCATTGTGATGTCAACAATGGGGGAAATGGCATTGTGATGTCACAATGGGGGAAAGGGCATTGTGATGTCACAATGGGGGAAAGGACATTGTGATGTCACAATGGGGGAAACGGCATTGTGATGTCCCAATGGGGAAAACGGCATTGTGATGTCACAATGGGGGAAAGGGCATTGTGATGTCACAATGAGGTAAACTGCATTGTGATGTCACAATGGGGGAAATGGCATTGTGATGTCACAATGGGGGAAATGGCATTGTGATGTCACACTGGGGGAAATGGCATTGTGATGTCACAATGGGGAAAAGGGCATTGTGATGTCACAATGGGAAAAAACGGCATTGTGATGTCACAATGGGGGAAAGGGCATTGTAATGTCACAATGGGGTAAACTGCATTGTGATGTCACAATGGGGGAAACGGCATTGTGATGTCGCAATGGGGGAAACGGCATTGTGATGTCACAATGGGGGAAATGGCATTGTGATGTCACAATGGGGGAAAGGGCATTGTGATGTCACAATGGGGTAAACTGCATTGTGATGTCACAATGGGGGAAATGGCATTGTGATGTCACAATGGGGGAAAGGGCATTGTGATGTCACAATGGGGTAAACTGCATTGTGATGTCACAATGGGGGAAAGGGCATTGTGATGTCACAATGCGGAAAACTGCATTGTGATGTCACAATTGGGGAAAGGGCATTGTTATGTCACAATGGGGAAAACTGCATTGTGATGTCACAATGGGGGAAAAGTCATTGTGATGTCACAATGTGGGAAATGGCATTGTGATGTCACAATAGGGAAAACAGCATTGTGATGTCACAATGGGGGAAAGGGCATTGTGATGTCACAATGTGGTTAACTGCATTGTGATGTCACAATGGGGGAAATGACATTGTGATGTCACAATGGGGGAAATGGCATTGTGATGTCACAATGGGGAAAGGGCATTGTGATGTCACAATAGGGAAACGGCATTGTGATGTCACAATGGGGGAAAGGGCATTGTGATGTCACAATGGGGTAAACTGCATTCTGGTGTCACAATGGGGGAAACGGCATTGTGATGTCACAATGGGGGAAATGGCATTGTGATGTCACAATGGGGAAAGGGCATTGTGATGTCACAGTAGGGAAAACGGCATTGTGATGTCACAATGGGGTAAAGGGCATTGTGATGTCACAATGGGGGAAATGGCATTGTGATGTCACAATGGGGGAAATGGCATTGTGATGTCACAATGGGGGAAAGGGCATTGTGATGTCACAATGGGGGAAAGGACATTGTGATGTCACAATGGGGGAAACGGCATTGTGATGTCCCAATGGGGAAAACGGCATTGTGATGTCACAATGGGGGAAAGGGCATTGTGATGTCACAATGAGGTAAACTGCATTGTGATGTCACAATGGGGGAAATGGCATTGTGATGTCACAATGGGGGAAATGGCATTGTGATGTCACACTGGGGGAAATGGCATTGTGATGTCACAATGGGGAAAAGGGCATTGTGATGTCACAATGGGAAAAAACGGCATTGTGATGTCACAATGGGGGAAAGGGCATTGTAATGTCACAATGGGGTAAACTGCATTGTGATGTCACAATGGGGGAAACGGCATTGTGATGTCGCAATGGGGGAAACGGCATTGTGATGTCACAATGGGGGAAATGGCATTGTGATGTCACAATGGGGGAAAGGGCATTGTGATGTCACAATGGGGTAAACTGCATTGTGATGTCACAATGGGGGAAATGGCATTGTGATGTCACAATGGGGGAAAGGGCATTGTGATGTCACAATGGGGTAAACTGCATTGTGATGTCACAATGGGGGAAAGGGCATTGTGATGTCACAATGCGGAAAACTGCATTGTGATGTCACAATGGGGGAAAGGGCATTGTTATGTCACAATGGGGAAAACTGCATTGTGATGTCACAATGGGGGAAAAGTCATTGTGATGTCACAATGTGGGAAATGGCATTGTGATGTCACAATAGGGAAAACAGCATTGTGATGTCACAATGGGGGAAAGGGCATTGTGATGTCACAATGTGGTTAACTGCATTGTGATGTCACAATGGGGGAAATGGCATTGTGATGTCACAATGGGGGAAATGGCATTGTGATGTCACAATGGGGAAAGGGCATTGTGATGTCACAATAGGGAAACGGCATTGTGATGTCACAATGGGGGAAAGGGCATTGTGATGTCACAATGGGGTAAACTGCATTCTGGTGTCACAATGGGGGAAACGGCATTGTGATGTCACAATGGGGGAAATGGCATTGTGATGTCACAATGGGGAAAGGGCATTGTGATGTCACAGTAGGGAAAACGGCATTGTGATGTCACAATGGGGTAAAGGGCATTGTGATGTCACAAAGGGGGAAATGGCATTGTGATGTCACAATGGGGGAAATGGCATTGTGATGTCACACTGGGGGAAATTGCATTGTGATGTCACAATGGGGAAAAGGGCATTGTGATGTCACAATGGGGAAAACGGCATTGTGATGTCAACAATGGGGGAAATGGCATTGTGATGTCACAATGGGGGAAAGGGCATTGTGATGTCACAATGGGGGAAAGGACATTGTGATGTCACAATGGGGGAAACGGCATTGTGATGTCCCAATGGGGAAAACGGCATTGTGATGTCACAATGGGGGAAAGGGCATTGTGATGTCACAATGGGGTAAACTGCATTGTGATGTCACAATGGGGGAAATGGCATTGTGATGTCACAATGGGGGAAATGGCATTGTGATGTCACACTGGGGGAAATGGCATTGTGATGTCACAATGGGGAAAAGGGCATTGTGATGTCACAATGGGAAAAAACGGCATTGTGATGTCACAATGGGGGAAAGGGCATTGTGATGTCACAATGGGGTAAACTGCATTGTGATGTCACAATGGGGGAAACGGCATTGTGATGTCACAATGGGGGAAAGGGCATTGTGATGTCACAATAGGGAAAACGGCATTGTGATGTCACAATGGGGGAAATTGCATTGTGATGTCACAAAGGGGGAAAGGGCATTGTGATGTCACAATGGGGAAAATGGCATTGTGATGTCACAATGGGGGAAAGGGCATTGCGATGTCACAATGGGGAAAACTGCATTGTGATGTCAGAATGGGGGAAAGGGCATTGTGATGTCACAATGCAGAAAACGGCATTGTGATGTCAGAATGGGGGAAATGGCATTGTGATGTCACAATGGGGGAAATGGCATTGTGATATCACAATGGGGGAAATGGCATTGTGATGTCACAATGGGTGAAATGGCATTGTGATGTCACAATGGGGGAAAGAGCATTGTGATGTCACAATAGGGAAAACGGCATTGTAATGTCACAATGGGGGAAATGGCATTGTGATGTCACAATGGGGGAAAGGGCATTGTGATGTCACAATGTGGAAAACGGCATTGTGATGTCACAATGGGGGAAAGGGCATTGCGATGTCACAATGGGGAAAACTGCATTGTGATGTCACAATGGGGGAAAGGGCATTGTGATGTCACAATGGGGGAAAGGGCATTGTGATGTCACAATGGGGAAAACGGCATTGTAATGTCACAATGGGGGAAATGGAATTGTGATGTCACAATGGGAAAAACAGCATTGTGATGTCACAATGGGGGAAACGGCATTGTGATATCACAATGGGGAAAGGGCATTGTGATGTCACAATGGAGGAAATGGCATTGTGATGTCACAATAGGGAAAACGGCATTGTGATGTCACAATGGGGGAAAGGGCATTGTGATGTCACAATGTGGTAAACTGCATTGTGATGTCACAATGGGGGAAACGGCATTGTGATGTCACAATGGGGGAAATGGCATTGTGATGTCACAATGGGGGAAATGGCATCATGATGTCACAATGGGGGAAATGGCATTGTGATGTCACAATGGGGGAAACGGCATTGTGATGTCACAATGGGGGAAACGGCATTGTGATGTCACAATGGGGGAAATGGCATTGTGATGTCACAATGGGGGAAAGGGCATTGTGATGTCACAATGGGGTAAACTGCATTGTGATGTCACAATGGGGGAAAGGGCATTGTGATGTCACAATGGGGTAAACTGCATTGTGATGTCACAATGGGGGAAATGGCATTGTGATGTCACAATGGGGGAAATGGCATTGTGATGTCACACTGGGGGAAATGGCATTGTGATGTCACAATGGGGAAAAGGGCATTGTGATGTCACAATGGGGTAAACGGCATTGTGATGTCACAATGGGGGAAAGGGCATTGTGATGTCACAATGGGGTAAACTGCATTCTGATGTCACAATGGGGGAAACGGCATTGTGATGTCACAATGGGGGAAATGGCATTGTGATGTCACAATGGGGAAAGGGCATTGTGATGTCACCATGGGGTAAACTGCATTGTGATGTCACAATGGGGGAAACTGCATTGTGGTGTCAGAATGGGGGAAAGGGCATTGTGATGTCACAATGCAGAAAACGGCATTGTGATGTCACAATGGGGGAAATGGCATTGTGATGTCACAATGGGGGAAAAGGCATTGTGATGTCACAATAGGGAAAACAGCATTGTGATGTCACAATGGGGGAAAGGGCATTCTGATGTCACAATGTGGTTAACTGCATTGTGATGTCACAATGGGGGAAATGGCATTGTGATGTCACAATGGGGAAAGGGCATTGTGATGTCACAATGGAGGAAATGGCATTGTGATGTCACAATAGGGAAACGGCATTGTGATGTCACAATGGGGGAAAGGGCATTGTGATGTCACAATGGGGTAAACTGCATTGTGATGTCACAATGGGGGAAACGGCATTGTGATGTCACAATGGGGGAAATGGCATTGTGATGTCACAATGGGGAAAGGGCATTGTGATGTCACAGTAGGGAAAACGGCATTGTGATGTCACAATGGGGGAAACGGCATTGTGATGTCACAATGGGGGAAACGGCATTGTGATGTCACAATGGGGGAAATGGCATTGTGATGTCACAATGGGGGAAATGGCATTGTGATGTCACACTGGGGGAAATGGCAGTGTGATGTCACAATGGGGAAAAGGGCATTGTGATGTCACAATGGGGAAAACGGCATTGTGATGTCAACAATGGGGGAAATGGCAATGTGATGTCACAATGGGGGAAAGGGCATTGTGATGTCACAATGGGGGAAAGGACATTGTGATGTCACAATGGGGGAAACGGCATTGTGATGTCCCAATAAGGAAAACGGCATTGTGATGTCACAATGGGGGAAAGGGCATTGTGATGTCACAATGGGGTAAACTGCATTGTGATGTCACAATGGGGGAAACTGCATTGTGATGTCACAATGGGGGAAATGGCATTGTGATGTCACAATGGGGGAAATGGCATTGTGATGTCACACTGGGGGAAATGGCACTGTGATGTCACAATGGGGAAAAGGGCATTGTGATGTCACAATGGGAAAAAACGGCATTGTGATGTCACAATGGGGGAAAGGGCATTGTGATGTCACAATGGGGGAAACGGCATTGTGATGTCACAATGGGGGAAAGGGCATTGTGATGTCACAATAGGGAAAACGGCATTGTGATGTCACAATGGGGGAAATGGCATTGTGATGTCACAAAGGGGGAAAGGGCATTGTGATGTCACAATGGGGAAAATGGCATTGTGATGTCACAATGGGGAAAAGGGCATTGCGATGTCACAATGGGGAAAACTGCATTGTGATGTCAGAATGGGGGAAAGGGCATTGTGATGTCACAATGCAGAAAACGGCATTGTGATGTCAGAATGGGGGAAATGGCATTGTGATGTCACAATGGGGGAAATGGCATTGTGATATCACAATGGGGGAAATGGCATTGTGATGTCACAATGGGGGAAATGGCATTGTGATGTCACAATGGGTGAAATGGCATTGTGATGTCACAATGGGGGAAAGAGCATTGTGATGTCACAATAGGGAAAACGGCATTGTAATGTCACAATGGGGGAAATGGCATTGTGATGTCACAATGGGGGAAAGGGCATTGTGATGTCACAATGTGGAAAACGGCATTGTGATGTCACAATGGGGGAAAGGGCATTGCGATGTCACAATGGGGAAAACTGCATTGTGATGTCACAATGGGGGAAAGGGCATTGTGATGTCACAATGGGGAAAACGGCATTGTAATGTCACAATGGGGGAAATGGAATTGTGATGTCACAATGGGAAAAACAGCTTTGTGATGTCACAATGGGGGAAACGGCATTGTGATATCACAATGGGGAAAGGGCATTGTGATGTCACAATGGAGGAAATGGCATTGTGATGTCACAATAGGGAAAACGGCATTGTGATGTCACAATGGGGGAAAGGGCATTGTGATGTCACAATGGGGAAAGGGCATTGTGATGTCACAATGGGGGAAAGGGCATTGTGATGTCACAATGGGGTAAACTGTAATCTGATGTCACAATGGGGGAAACGGCATTGTGATGTCACAATGGGGGAAATGGCATTGTGATGTCACAATGGGGAAAGGGCATTGTGATGTCACAGTAGGGAAAACGGCATTGTGATGTCACAATGGGGGAAAGGGCATTGTGATGTCACAATGGGGTAAACTGCATTGTGATGTCACAATGGGGGAAACGGCATTGTGATGTCACAATGGGGGAAAGGGCATTGTGATGTCACAATGGGGTAAACTGCATTGTGATGTCACAATGGGGGAAACAGCATTGTGATGTCACAATGGGGGAAATGGCATTGTGATGTCACAATGGGGAAAAGGGCATTGTGATGTCACAATGGGGAAAACGGCATTGTGATGTCAACAATGGGGGAAATGGCATTGTGATGTCACAATGGGGAAAGGGCATTGTGATGTCACAATGGGGGAAAGGTCATTGTGATGTCACAATGGGGGAAACGGAATTGTGATGTCCCAATGGTGAAAACGGCATTGTGATGTCACAATGGGGGAAAGGGCATTGTGATGTCACAATTGGGTAAACTGCATTGTGATGTCACAATGGGGGAAATGGCATTGTGATGTCACACTGGGGGAAATGGCATTGTGATGTCACAATGGGTGAAATGGCATTGTGATGTCACAATGGGGTAAACTGCATTGTGTTGTCACAATGGGGCAACGGCATTGTGATGTCACAATGGGGGAAATGGCATTGTGATGTCACAATGGGGGAAAGGGCATTGTGATGTCACAATGGGGGAAAGCACATTGTGATGTCACAATGGGGAAAACTGCATTGTGATGTCACAATGGGGGAGAGGGCATTGTGATGTCACAATGCGGAAAACGGCATAGTGATGTCACAATGGGGGAAAGTGCATTGTGATGTCACAATGGGGGAAAGTGCATTGTGATGTCACAATGGGGGAAATGGCATTGTGATGTCACAATGGGGGAAATGGCATTGTGATGTCACAATGCGGAAAACGGCATTGTTTTGTCACAATGGGGGAAAGGGCATTGTGATGTCACAATGGGGAAAACTGCATTGTGACGTCACAATGGGGGAAAAGGCATTGTGATGTCACAATGTGAGAAATGGCATTGTGATGTCACAATGGGGAATGGGCATTGTGATGTCACAATGGGGAATGGGCATTGTAATGTCACAATGGAGGAAATTGCATATTGATGTCACAAAAGGGAAAACGGCATTGTGATGTCACAATGGGGGAAAGGGCATTGTGATGTCACAATGGGGTAAACTGCATTGTGATGTCACAATGGGGGAAATGGCATTGTGATGTCACAATGGGGGAAATCGCATTGTGATGTCACAATGGGGGAAATGGCATTGTGATGTCACAATGGGGAAAGGGCATTGTGATGTCACAATGGAGGAAATGGCATTGTGATGTCACAATGGGGGAAAGGGCATTGTGATGTCACAATGGGGGAAACGGCATTGTGATGTCACAATGGGGGAAATGGCATTGTGATGTCACAATGGGGGAAGGGCATTGTGATGTCACAGTAGGGAAAACCGCATTGTGATGTCACAATGGGGGAAATGGCATTGTGATGTCACAATGGGGAAAACGGCATTGTGATGTCACAATGGGGGAAAGGGCATTGCGATGTCACAATGGGGAAAACTGCATTGTGATGTCACAATGGGGGAAACGGCATTGGGATGTCACAATGGGGGAAATGGCATTGTGATGTCACAATGTGGGAAATGGCATT
The DNA here is from genome assembly GCF_035609145.1 of Eleutherodactylus coqui. Classification (NCBI taxonomy): domain Eukaryota; kingdom Metazoa; phylum Chordata; class Amphibia; order Anura; family Eleutherodactylidae; genus Eleutherodactylus; species Eleutherodactylus coqui. Next base: position 1,416,339 of record NW_027102000.1, on the reverse strand, counting down.
GTGATGTCACAATGGGGGAAATGGCATTGTGATATCACAATGGGGGAAATGGCATTGTGATGTCACAAAGGGGGAAAGGGCATTGTGATGTCACAATGCGGATAACGGCATTGTGATGTCACAATGGGGGAAACGGCATTGTGATATCACAATGGGGAAAGGGCATTGTGATGTCACAATGGAGGAAATGGCATTGTGATGTCACAATAGGGAAAACAGCATTGTGATGTCACAATGGGGGAAAGGGCATTGTGATGTCACAATGGGGTAAACTGCATTGTGATGTCACAATGGGGGAAACAACATTGTGATGTCACAATGGGGGAAATGGCATTGTGATGTCACAATGGGGGAAATGGCATTGTGATGTCACAATGGGGGAAACGGCATTGTGATGTCACAATGGGGGAAACGGCATTGTGATGTCACAATGGGGGAAACGGCATTGTGATGTCACAATGGGGGAAATGGCATTGTGATGTCACAATGGGGGAAAGGGCATTGTGATGTCACAATGGGGTAAACTGCATTGTGATGTCACAATGGGGGAAAGGGCATTGTGATGTCACAATGCGGAAAACTGCATTGTGATGTCACAATGGGGGAAAGGGCATTGTTATGTCACAATGGGGAAAACTGCATTGTGATGTCACAATGGGGGAAAAGTCATTGTGATGTCACAATGTGGGAAATGGCATTGTGATGTCACAATAGGGAAAACAGCATTGTGATGTCACAATGGGGGAAAGGGCATTGTGATGTCACAATGTGGTTAACTGCATTGTGATGTCACAATGGGGGAAATGGCATTGTGATGTCACAATGGGGGAAATGGCATTGTGATGTCACAATGGGGAAAGGGCATTGTGATGTCACAATAGGGAAACGGCATTGTGATGTCACAATGGGGGAAAGGGCATTGTGATGTCACAATGGGGTAAACTGCATTCTGGTGTCACAATGGGGGAAACGGCATTGTGATGTCACAATGGGGGAAATGGCATTGTGATGTCACAATGGGGAAAGGGCATTGTGATGTCACAGTAGGGAAAACGGCATTGTGATGTCACAATGGGGTAAAGGGCATTGTGATGTCACAATGGGGGAAATGGCATTGTGATGTCACAATGGGGGAAATGGCATTGTGATGTCACACTGGGGGAAATGGCATTGTGATGTCACAATGGGGAAAAGGGCATTGTGATGTCACAATGGGGAAAACGGCATTGTGATGTCAACAATGGGGGAAATGGCATTGTGATGTCACAATGGGGGAAAGGGCATTGTGATGTCACAATGGGGGAAAGGACATTGTGATGTCACAATGGGGGAAACGGCATTGTGATGTCCCAATGGGGAAAACGGCATTGTGATGTCACAATGGGGGAAAGGGCATTGTGATGTCACAATGAGGTAAACTGCATTGTGATGTCACAATGGGGGAAATGGCATTGTGATGTCACAATGGGGGAAATGGCATTGTGATGTCACACTGGGGGAAATGGCATTGTGATGTCACAATGGGGAAAAGGGCATTGTGATGTCACAATGGGAAAAAACGGCATTGTGATGTCACAATGGGGGAAAGGGCATTGTAATGTCACAATGGGGTAAACTGCATTGTGATGTCACAATGGGGGAAACGGCATTGTGATGTCGCAATGGGGGAAACGGCATTGTGATGTCACAATGGGGGAAATGGCATTGTGATGTCACAATGGGGGAAAGGGCATTGTGATGTCACAATGGGGTAAACTGCATTGTGATGTCACAATGGGGGAAATGGCATTGTGATGTCACAATGGGGGAAAGGGCATTGTGATGTCACAATGGGGTAAACTGCATTGTGATGTCACAATGGGGGAAAGGGCATTGTGATGTCACAATGCGGAAAACTGCATTGTGATGTCACAATGGGGGAAAGGGCATTGTTATGTCACAATGGGGAAAACTGCATTGTGATGTCACAATGGGGGAAAAGTCATTGTGATGTCACAATGTGGGAAATGGCATTGTGATGTCACAATAGGGAAAACAGCATTGTGATGTCACAATGGGGGAAAGGGCATTGTGATGTCACAATGTGGTTAACTGCATTGTGATGTCACAATGGGGGAAATGACATTGTGATGTCACAATGGGGGAAATGGCATTGTGATGTCACAATGGGGAAAGGGCATTGTGATGTCACAATAGGGAAACGGCATTGTGATGTCACAATGGGGGAAAGGGCATTGTGATGTCACAATGGGGTAAACTGCATTCTGGTGTCACAATGGGGGAAACGGCATTGTGATGTCACAATGGGGGAAATGGCATTGTGATGTCACAATGGGGAAAGGGCATTGTGATGTCACAGTAGGGAAAACGGCATTGTGATGTCACAATGGGGTAAAGGGCATTGTGATGTCACAATGGGGGAAATGGCATTGTGATGTCACAATGGGGGAAATGGCATTGTGATGTCACAATGGGGGAAAGGGCATTGTGATGTCACAATGGGGGAAAGGACATTGTGATGTCACAATGGGGGAAACGGCATTGTGATGTCCCAATGGGGGAAAACGGCATTGTGATGTCACAATGGGGGAAAGGGCATTGTGATGTCACAATGAGGTAAACTGCATTGTGATGTCACAATGGGGGAAATGGCATTGTGATGTCACAATGGGGGAAATGGCATTGTGATGTCACACTGGGGGAAATGGCATTGTGATGTCACAATGGGGAAAAGGGCATTGTGATGTCACAATGGGAAAAAACGGCATTGTGATGTCACAATGGGGGAAAGGGCATTGTAATGTCACAATGGGGTAAACTGCATTGTGATGTCACAATGGGGGAAACGGCATTGTGATGTCGCAATGGGGGAAACGGCATTGTGATGTCGCAATGGGGGAAACGGCATTGTGATGTCACAATGGGGGAAATGGCATTGTGATGTCACAATGGGGGAAAGGGCATTGTGATGTCACAATGGGGTAAACTGCATTGTGATGTCACAATGGGGGAAATGGCATTGTGATGTCACAATGGGGGAAAGGGCATTGTGATGTCACAATGGGGTAAACTGCATTGTGATGTCACAATGGGGGAAAGGGCATTGTGATGTCACAATGCGGAAAACTGCATTGTGATGTCACAATGGGGGAAAGGGCATTGTTATGTCACAATGGGGAAAACTGCATTGTGATGTCACAATGGGGGAAAAGTCATTGTGATGTCACAATGTGGGAAATGGCATTGTGATGTCACAATAGGGAAAACAGCATTGTGATGTCACAATGGGGGAAAGGGCATTGTGATGTCACAATGTGGTTAACTGCATTGTGATGTCACAATGGGGGAAATGGCATTGTGATGTCACAATGGGGGAAATGGCATTGTGATGTCACAATGGGGAAAGGGCATTGTGATGTCACAATAGGGAAACGGCATTGTGATGTCACAATGGGGGAAAGGGCATTGTGATGTCACAATGGGGTAAACTGCATTCTGGTGTCACAATGGGGGAAACGGCATTGTGATGTCACAATGGGGGAAATGGCATTGTGATGTCACAATGGGGAAAGGGCATTCTGATGTCACAGTAGGGAAAACGGCATTGTGATGTCACAATGGGGTAAAGGGCATTGTGATGTCACAAAGGGGGAAATGGCATTGTGATGTCACAATGGGGGAAATGGCATTGTGATGTCACACTGGGGGAAATTGCATTGTGATGTCACAATGGGGAAAAGGGCATTGTGATGTCACAATGGGGAAAACGGCATTGTGATGTCAACAATGGGGGAAATGGCATTGTGATGTCACAATGGGGGAAAGGGCATTGTGATGTCACAATGGGGGAAAGGACATTGTGATGTCACAATGGGGGAAACGGCATTGTGATGTCCCAATGGGGAAAACGGCATTGTGATGTCACAATGGGGGAAAGGGCATTGTGATGTCACAATGGGGTAAACTGCATTGTGATGTCACAATGGGGGAAATGGCATTGTGATGTCACAATGGGGGAAATGGCATTGTGATGTCACACTGGGGGAAATGGCATTGTGATGTCACAATGGGGAAAAGGGCATTGTGATGTCACAATGGGAAAAAAACGGCATTGTGATGTCACAATGGGGGAAAGGGCATTGTGATGTCACAATGGGGTAAACTGCATTGTGATGTCACAATGGGGGAAACGGCATTGTGATGTCACAATGGGGGAAAGGGCATTGTGATGTCACAATAGGGAAAACGGCATTGTGATGTCACAATGGGGGAAATTGCATTGTGATGTCACAAAGGGGGAAAGGGCATTGTGATGTCACAATGGGGAAAATGGCATTGTGATGTCACAATGGGGGAAAGGGCATTGCGATGTCACAATGGGGAAAACTGCATTGTGATGTCAGAATGGGGGAAAGGGCATTGTGATGTCACAATGCAGAAAACGGCATTGTGATGTCAGAATGGGGGAAATGGCATTGTGATGTCACAATGGGGGAAATGGCATTGTGATATCACAATGGGGGAAATGGCATTGTGATGTCACAATGGGGGAAATGGCATTGTGATGTCACAATGGGTGAAATGGCATTGTGATGTCACAATGGGGGAAAGAGCATTGTGATGTCACAATAGGGAAAACGGCATTGTAATGTCACAATGGGGGAAATGGCATTGTGATGTCACAATGGGGGAAAGGGCATTGTGATGTCACAATGTGGAAAACGGCATTGTGATGTCACAATGGGGGAAAGGGCATTGCGATGTCACAATGGGGAAAACTGCATTGTGATGTCACAATGGGGGAAAGGGCATTGTGATGTCACAATGGGGGAAAGGGCATTGTGATGTCACAATGGGGAAAACGGCATTGTAATGTCACAATGGGGGAAATGGAATTGTGATGTCACAATGGGAAAAACAGCATTGTGATGTCACAATGGGGGAAACGGCATTGTGATATCACAATGGGGAAAGGGCATTGTGATGTCACAATGGAGGAAATGGCATTGTGATGTCACAATAGGGAAAACGGCATTGTGATGTCACAATGGGGGAAAGGGCATTGTGATGTCACAATGTGGTAAACTGCATTGTGATGTCACAATGGGGGAAACGGCATTGTGATGTCACAATGGGGGAAATGGCATTGTGATGTCACAATGGGGGAAATGGCATCATGATGTCACAATGGGGGAAATGGCATTGTGATGTCACAATGGGGGAAACGGCATTGTGATGTCACAATGGGGGAAACGGCATTGTGATGTCACAATGGGGGAAATGGCATTGTGATGTCACAATGGGGGAAAGGGCATTGTGATGTCACAATGGGGTAAACTGCATTGTGATGTCACAATGGGGGAAAGGGCATTGTGATGTCACAATGGGGTAAACTGCATTGTGATGTCACAATGGGGGAAATGGCATTGTGATGTCACAATGGGGGAAATGGCATTGTGATGTCACACTGGGGGAAATGGCATTGTGATGTCACAATGGGGAAAAGGGCATTGTGATGTCACAATGGGGTAAACGGCATTGTGATGTCACAATGGGGGAAAGGGCATTGTGATGTCACAATGGGGTAAACTGCATTCTGATGTCACAATGGGGGAAACGGCATTGTGATGTCACAATGGGGGAAATGGCATTGTGATGTCACAATGGGGAAAGGGCATTGTGATGTCACCATGGGGTAAACTGCATTGTGATGTCACAATGGGGGAAACTGCATTGTGGTGTCAGAATGGGGGAAAGGGCATTGTGATGTCACAATGCAGAAAACGGCATTGTGATGTCACAATGGGGGAAATGGCATTGTGATGTCACAATGGGGGAAAAGGCATTGTGATGTCACAATAGGGAAAACAGCATTGTGATGTCACAATGGGGGAAAGGGCATTCTGATGTCACAATGTGGTTAACTGCATTGTGATGTCACAATGGGGGAAATGGCATTGTGATGTCACAATGGGGAAAGGGCATTGTGATGTCACAATGGAGGAAATGGCATTGTGATGTCACAATAGGGAAACGGCATTGTGATGTCACAATGGGGGAAAGGGCATTGTGATGTCACAATGGGGTAAACTGCATTGTGATGTCACAATGGGGGAAACGGCATTGTGATGTCACAATGGGGGAAATGGCATTGTGATGTCACAATGGGGAAAGGGCATTGTGATGTCACAGTAGGGAAAACGGCATTGTGATGTCACAATGGGGGAAACGGCATTGTGATGTCACAATGGGGGAAACGGCATTGTGATGTCACAATGGGGGAAATGGCATTGTGATGTCACAATGGGGGAAATGGCATTGTGATGTCACACTGGGGGAAATGGCATTGTGATGTCACAATGGGGAAAAGGGCATTGTGATGTCACAATGGGGAAAACGGCATTGTGATGTCAACAATGGGGGAAATGGCAATGTGATGTCACAATGGGGGAAAGGGCATTGTGATGTCACAATGGGGGAAAGGACATTGTGATGTCACAATGGGGGAAACGGCATTGTGATGTCCCAATGGGGAAAACGGCATTGTGATGTCACAATGGGGGAAAGGGCATTGTGATGTCACAATGGGGGAAACTGCATTGTGATGTCACAATGGGGGAAATGGCATTGTGATGTCACAATGGGGGAAATGGCATTGTGATGTCACACTGGGGGAAATGGCACTGTGATGTCACAATGGGGGAAATGGCATTGTGATGTCACACTGGGGGAAATGGCACTGTGATGTCACAATGGGGAAAAGGGCATTGTGATGTCACAATGGGAAAAAACGGCATTGTGATGTCACAATGGGGGAAAGGGCATTGTGATGTCACAATGGGGTAAACTGCATTGTGATGTCACAATGGGGGAAACGGCATTGTGATGTCACAATGGGGGAAAGGGCATTGTGATGTCACAATAGGGAAAACGGCATTGTGATGTCACAATGGGGGAAATGGCATTGTGATGTCACAAAGGGGGAAAGGGCATTGTGATGTCACAATGGGGAAAATGGCATTGTGATGTCACAATGGGGAAAAGGGCATTGCGATGTCACAATGGGGAAAACTGCATTGTGATGTCAGAATGGGGGAAAGGGCATTGTGATGTCACAATGCAGAAAACGGCATTGTGATGTCAGAATGGGGGAAATGGCATTGTGATGTCACAATGGGGGAAATGGCATTGTGATATCACAATGGGGGAAATGGCATTGTGATGTCACAATGGGGGAAATGGCATTGTGATGTCACAATGGGTGAAATGGCATTGTGATGTCACAATGGGGGAAAGAGCATTGTGATGTCACAATAGGGAAAACGGCATTGTAATGTCACAATGGGGGAAATGGCATTGTGATGTCACAATGGGGGAAAGGGCATTGTGATGTCACAATGTGGAAAACGGCATTGTGATGTCACAATGGGGGAAAGGGCATTGCGATGTCACAATGGGGAAAACTGCATTGTGATGTCACAATGGGGGAAAGGGCATTGTGATGTCACAATGGGGAAAACGGCATTGTAATGTCACAATGGGGGAAATGGAATTGTGATGTCACAATGGGAAAAACAGCTTTGTGATGTCACAATGGGGGAAACGGCATTGTGATATCACAATGGGGAAAGGGCATTGTGATGTCACAATGGAGGAAATGGCATTGTGATGTCACAATAGGGAAAACGGCATTGTGATGTCACAATGGGGGAAAGGGCATTGTGATGTCACAATGTGGTAAACTGCATTGTAATGCACAATGGGGGAAACGGCATTGTGATGTCACAATGGGGGAAATGGCATTGTGATGTCACAATGGGGGAAATGGCATTGTGATGTCACAATGGGGGAAATGGCATTGTGATGTCACAATGGGGAAAGGGCATTGTGATGTCACAGTAGGGAAAACGGCATTGTGATGTCACAATGGGGGAAAGGGCATTGTGATGTCACCATGGGGTAAACTGCATTGTGATGTCACAATAAGGGAAACGGCATTGTGATGTCACAATGGGGGAAAGGGCATTGTGATGTCACAATGGGGGAAAGGGCATTGTGATGTCACAATAGGGAAAACGGCTTTGTATTATCACAATGGGGGAAATGGCATTGTGATGTCACAATGGGGGAAAGGGCATTGTGATGTCACAATGGGGAAAATGGCATTGTGATGTCACAATGGGGGAAAGGGCATTGCGATGTCACAATGGGGAAAACTGCATTGTGATGTCACAATGGGGGAAAGGGCATTGTGATGTCACAATGCAGAAAACGGCATTGTGATGTCACAATGGGGGAAATGGCATTGTGATGTCACAATGGGGGAAAAGGCATTGTGATGTCACAATGTGGGAAATGGCATTGTGATGTCACAATAGGGAAAACAGCATTGTGATGTCACAATGGGGGAAAGGGCATTCTGATGTCACAATGTGGTTAACTGCATTGTGATGTCACAATGGGGGAAATGGCATTGTGATGTCACAATGGGGGAAATGGCATTGTGAAGTCACAATGGGGAAAGGGCATTGTGATGTCACAATGGAGGAAATGGCATTGTGATGTCACAATAGGGAAACGGCATTGTGATGTCACAATGGGGGAAAGGGCATTGTGATGTCACAATGGGGTAAACTGCATTCTGATGTCACAATGGGGGAAACGGCATTGTGATGTCACAATGGGGGAAATGGCATTGTGATGTCACAGTAGGGGAAACGGCATTGTGATGTCACAGTAGGGAAAACGGCATTGTGATGTCACAATGGGGGAAAGGGCATTGTGATGTCACCATGGGGTAAACTGCATTGTGATGTCACAATGGGGGAAACGGCATTGTGATGTCACAATGGGGGAAAGGGCATTGTGATGTCACAATGGGGGAAAGGGCATTGTGATGTCACAATAGGGAAAACGGCTTTGTATTATCACAATGGGGGAAATGGCATTGTGATGTCACAATGGGGGAAAGGGCATTGTGATGTCACAATGGGGAAAATGGCATTGTGATGTCACAATGGGGGAAAGGGCATTGCGATGTCACAATGGGGAAAACTGCATTGTGATGTCAGAATGGGGGAAAGGGCATTGTGATGTCACAATGGGGTAAACTGCATTGTGATGTCACAATGGGGGAAACGGCATTGTGATGTCACAATGGGGGAAAGGGCATTGTGATGTCACAATAGGGAAAACGGCATTGTGATGTCACAATGGGGGAAATTGCATTGTGATGTCACAAAGGGGGAAAGGGCATTGTGATGTCACAATGGGGAAAATGGCATTGTGATGTCACAATGGGGGAAAGGGCATTGCGATGTCACAATGGGGAAAACTGCATTGTGATGTCAGAATGGGGGAAAGGGCATTGTGATGTCACAATGCAGAAAACGGCATTGTGATGTCAGAATGGGGGAAATGGCATTGTGATGTCACAATGGGGGAAATGGCATTGTGATATCACAATGGGGGAAATGGCATTGTGATGTCACAATGGGGGAAATGGCATTGTGATGTCACAATGGGTGAAATGGCATTGTGATGTCACAATGGGGGAAAGAGCATTGTGATGTCACAATAGGGAAAACGGCATTGTAATGTCACAATGGGGGAAATGGCATTGTGATGTCACAATGGGGGAAAGGGCATTGTGATGTCACAATGTGGAAAACGGCATTGTGATGTCACAATGGGGGAAAGGGCATTGCGATGTCACAATGGGGAAAACTGCATTGTGATGTCACAATGGGGGAAAGGGCATTGTGATGTCACAATGGGGGAAAGGGCATTGTGATGTCACAATGGGGAAAACGGCATTGTAATGTCACAATGGGGGAAATGGAATTGTGATGTCACAATGGGAAAAACAGCATTGTGATGTCACAATGGGGGAAACGGCATTGTGATATCACAATGGGGAAAGGGCATTGTGATGTCACAATGGAGGAAATGGCATTGTGATGTCACAATAGGGAAAACGGCATTGTGATGTCACAATGGGGGAAAGGGCATTGTGATGTCACAATGTGGTAAACTGCATTGTGATGTCACAATGGGGGAAACGGCATTGTGATGTCACAATGGGGGAAATGGCATTGTGATGTCACAATGGGGGAAATGGCATCATGATGTCACAATGGGGGAAATGGCATTGTGATGTCACAATGGGGGAAACGGCATTGTGATGTCACAATGGGGGAAACGGCATTGTGATGTCACAATGGGGGAAATGGCATTGTGATGTCACAATGGGGGAAAGGGCATTGTGATGTCACAATGGGGTAAACTGCATTGTGATGTCACAATGGGGGAAAGGGCATTGTGATGTCACAATGGGGTAAACTGCATTGTGATGTCACAATGGGGGAAATGGCATTGTGATGTCACAATGGGGGAAATGGCATTGTGATGTCACACTGGGGGAAATGGCATTGTGATGTCACAATGGGGAAAAGGGCATTGTGATGTCACAATGGGGTAAACTGCATTGTGATGTCACAATGGGGGAAACTGCATTGTGGTGTCAGAATGGGGGAAAGGGCATTGTGATGTCACAATGCAGAAAACGGCATTGTGATGTCACAATGGGGGAAATGGCATTGTGATGTCACAATGGGGGAAAAGGCATTGTGATGTCACAATAGGGAAAACAGCATTGTGATGTCACAATGGGGGAAAGGGCATTCTGATGTCACAATGTGGTTAACTGCATTGTGATGTCACAATGGGGGAAATGGCATTGTGATGTCACAATGGGGAAAGGGCATTGTGATGTCACAATGGAGGAAATGGCATTGTGATGTCACAATAGGGAAACGGCATTGTGATGTCACAATGGGGGAAAGGGCATTGTGATGTCACAATGGGGTAAACTGCATTGTGATGTCACAATGGGGGAAACGGCATTGTGATGTCACAATGGGGGAAATGGCATTGTGATGTCACAATGGGGAAAGGGCATTGTGATGTCACAGTAGGGAAAACGGCATTGTGATGTCACAATGGGGGAAACGGCATTGTGATGTCACAATGGGGGAAACGGCATTGTGATGTCACAATGGGGGAAATGGCATTGTGATGTCACAATGGGGGAAATGGCATTGTGATGTCACACTGGGGGAAATGGCATTGTGATGTCACAATGGGGAAAAGGGCATTGTGATGTCACAATGGGGAAAACGGCATTGTGATGTCAACAATGGGGGAAATGGCAATGTGATGTCACAATGGGGGAAAGGGCATTGTGATGTCACAATGGGGGAAAGGACATTGTGATGTCACAATGGGGGAAACGGCATTGTGATGTCCCAATGGGGAAAACGGCATTGTGATGTCACAATGGGGGAAAGGGCATTGTGATGTCACAATGGGGTAAACTGCATTGTGATGTCACAATGGGGGAAACTGCATTGTGATGTCACAATGGGGGAAATGGCATTGTGATGTCACAATGGGGGAAATGGCATTGTGATGTCACACTGGGGGAAATGGCACTGTGATGTCACAATGGGGGAAATGGCATTGTGATGTCACACTGGGGGAAATGGCACTGTGATGTCACAATGGGGAAAAGGGCATTGTGATGTCACAATGGGAAAAAACGGCATTGTGATGTCACAATGGGGGAAAGGGCATTGTGATGTCACAATGGGGTAAACTGCATTGTGATGTCACAATGGGGGAAACGGCATTGTGATGTCACAATGGGGGAAAGGGCATTGTGATGTCACAATAGGGAAAACGGCATTGTGATGTCACAATGGGGGAAATGGCATTGTGATGTCACAAAGGGGGAAAGGGCATTGTGATGTCACAATGGGGAAAATGGCATTGTGATGTCACAATGGGGAAAAGGGCATTGCGATGTCACAATGGGGAAAACTGCATTGTGATGTCAGAATGGGGGAAAGGGCATTGTGATGTCACAATGCAGAAAACGGCATTGTGATGTCAGAATGGGGGAAATGGCATTGTGATGTCACAATGGGGGAAATGGCATTGTGATATCACAATGGGGGAAATGGCATTGTGATGTCACAATGGGGGAAATGGCATTGTGATGTCACAATGGGTGAAATGGCATTGTGATGTCACAATGGGGGAAAGAGCATTGTGATGTCACAATAGGGAAAACGGCATTGTAATGTCACAATGGGGGAAATGGCATTGTGATGTCACAATGGGGGAAAGGGCATTGTGATGTCACAATGTGGAAAACGGCATTGTGATGTCACAATGGGGGAAAGGGCATTGCGATGTCACAATGGGGAAAACTGCATTGTGATGTCACAATGGGGGAAAGGGCATTGTGATGTCACAATGGGGAAAACGGCATTGTAATGTCACAATGGGGGAAATGGAATTGTGATGTCACAATGGGAAAAACAGCTTTGTGATGTCACAATGGGGGAAACGGCATTGTGATATCACAATGGGGAAAGGGCATTGTGATGTCACAATGGAGGAAATGGCATTGTGATGTCACAATAGGGAAAACGGCATTGTGATGTCACAATGGGGGAAAGGGCATTGTGATGTCACAATGTGGTAAACTGCATTGTAATGCACAATGGGGGAAACGGCATTGTGATGTCACAATGGGGGAAATGGCATTGTGATGTCACAATGGGGGAAATGGCATTGTGATGTCACAATGGGGGAAATGGCATTGTGATGTCACAATGGGGAAAGGGCATTGTGATGTCACAGTAGGGAAAACGGCATTGTGATGTCACAATGGGGGAAAGGGCATTGTGATGTCACCATGGGGTAAACTGCATTGTGATGTCACAATAAGGGAAACGGCATTGTGATGTCACAATGGGGGAAAGGGCATTGTGATGTCACAATGGGGGAAAGGGCATTGTGATGTCACAATAGGGAAAACGGCTTTGTATTATCACAATGGGGGAAATGGCATTGTGATGTCACAATGGGGGAAAGGGCATTGTGATGTCACAATGGGGAAAATGGCATTGTGATGTCACAATGGGGGAAAGGGCATTGCGATGTCACAATGGGGAAAACTGCATTGTGATGTCACAATGGGGGAAAGGGCATTGTGATGTCACAATGCAGAAAACGGCATTGTGATGTCACAATGGGGGAAATGGCATTGTGATGTCACAATGGGGGAAAAGGCATTGTGATGTCACAATGTGGGAAATGGCATTGTGATGTCACAATAGGGAAAACAGCATTGTGATGTCACAATGGGGGAAAGGGCATTCTGATGTCACAATGTGGTTAACTGCATTGTGATGTCACAATGGGGGAAATGGCATTGTGATGTCACAATGGGGGAAATGGCATTGTGAAGTCACAATGGGGAAAGGGCATTGTGATGTCACAATGGAGGAAATGGCATTGTGATGTCACAATAGGGAAACGGCATTGTGATGTCACAATGGGGGAAAGGGCATTGTGATGTCACAATGGGGTAAACTGCATTCTGATGTCACAATGGGGGAAACGGCATTGTGATGTCACAATGGGGGAAATGGCATTGTGATGTCACAGTAGGGGAAACGGCATTGTGATGTCACAGTAGGGAAAACGGCATTGTGATGTCACAATGGGGGAAAGGGCATTGTGATGTCACCATGGGGTAAACTGCATTGTGATGTCACAATGGGGGAAACGGCATTGTGATGTCACAATGGGGGAAAGGGCATTGTGATGTCACAATGGGGGAAAGGGCATTGTGATGTCACAATAGGGAAAACGGCTTTGTATTATCACAATGGGGGAAATGGCATTGTGATGTCACAATGGGGGAAAGGGCATTGTGATGTCACAATGGGGAAAATGGCATTGTGATGTCACAATGGGGGAAAGGGCATTGCGATGTCACAATGGGGAAAACTGCATTGTGATGTCAGAATGGGGGAAAGGGCATTGTGATGTCACAATGCAGAAAACGGCATTGTGATGTCACAATGGGGGAAATGGCATTGTGATGTCACAATGGGGGAAAAGGCATTGTGATGTCACAATGTGGGAAATGGCATTGTGATGTCACAATAGGGAAAACAGCATTGTGATGTCACAATGGGGGAAAGGGCATTCTGATGTCACAATGTGGTTAACTGCATTGTGATGTCACAATGGGGGAAATGGCATTGTGATGTCACAATGGGGGAAATGGCATTGTGATGTCACAATGGGGAAAGGGCATTGTGATGTCACAATGGAGGAAATGGCATTGTGATGTCACAATAGGGAAACGGCATTGTGATGTCACAATGGGGGAAAGGGCATTGTGATGTCACAATGGGGTAAACTGCATTCTGATGTCACAATGGGGGAAACGGCATTGTGATGTCACAATGGGGGAAATGGCATTGTGATGTCACAATGGGGAAAGGGCATTGTGATGTCACAGTAGGGAAAACGGCATTGTGATGTCACAATGGGGGAAAGGGCATTGTGATGTCACAATGGGGTAAACTGCATTGTGATGTCACAATGGGGGAAACGGCATTGTGATGTCACAATGGGGGAAACGGCATTGTGATGTCACAATGGGGAAAAGGGCATTGTGATGTCACAATGGGGGAAATGGCATTGTGATGTCACAATGGGGAAAGGGCATTGTGATGTCACAATGGGGGAAAGGGCATTGTGATGTCACAATGGGGTAAACTGTAATCTGATGTCACAATGGGGGAAACGGCATTGTGATGTCACAATGGGGGAAATGGCATTGTGATGTCACAATGGGGAAAGGGCATTGTGATGTCACAGTAGGGAAAACGGCATTGTGATGTCACAATGGGGGAAAGGGCATTGTGATGTCACAATGGGGTAAACTGCATTGTGATGTCACAATGGGGGAAACGGCATTGTGATGTCACAATGGGGGAAAGGGCATTGTGATGTCACAATGGGGTAAACTGCATTGTGATGTCACAATGGGGGAAACAGCATTGTGATGTCACAATGGGGGAAATGGCATTGTGATGTCACAATGGGGAAAAGGGCATTGTGATGTCACAATGGGGAAAACGGCATTGTGATGTCAACAATGGGGGAAATGGCATTGTGATGTCACAATGGGGAAAGGGCATTGTGATGTCACAATGGGGGAAAGGTCATTGTGATGTCACAATGGGGGAAACGGAATTGTGATGTCCCAATGGTGAAAACGGCATTGTGATGTCACAATGGGGGAAAGGGCATTGTGATGTCACAATTGGGTAAACTGCATTGTGATGTCACAATGGGGGAAATGGCATTGTGATGTCACACTGGGGGAAATGGCATTGTGATGTCACAATGGGTGAAATGGCATTGTGATGTCACAATGGGGTAAACTGCATTGTGTTGTCACAATGGGGCAACGGCATTGTGATGTCACAATGGGGGAAATGGCATTGTGATGTCACAATGGGGGAAAGGGCATTGTGATGTCACAATGGGGGAAAGCACATTGTGATGTCACAATGGGGAAAACTGCATTGTGATGTCACAATGGGGGAGAGGGCATTGTGATGTCACAATGCGGAAAACGGCATAGTGATGTCACAATGGGGGAAAGTGCATTGTGATGTCACAATGGGGGAAAGTGCATTGTGATGTCACAATGGGGGAAATGGCATTGTGATGTCACAATGGGGGAAATGGCATTGTGATGTCACAATGCGGAAAACGGCATTGTTTTGTCACAATGGGGGAAAGGGCATTGTGATGTCACAATGGGGAAAACTGCATTGTGACGTCACAATGGGGGAAAAGGCATTGTGATGTCACAATGTGAGAAATGGCATTGTGATGTCACAATGGGGAATGGGCATTGTGATGTCACAATGGGGAATGGGCATTGTAATGTCACAATGGAGGAAATTGCATATTGATGTCACAAAAGGGAAAACGGCATTGTGATGTCACAATGGGGGAAAGGGCATTGTGATGTCACAATGGGGTAAACTGCATTGTGATGTCACAATGGGGGAAATGGCATTGTGATGTCACAATGGGGGAAATGGCATTGTGATGTCACAATAGGGAAAACGGCATTGTGATGTCACAATGGGGGAAATGGCATTGTGATGTCACAATGGGGGAAATGGCATTGTGATGTCACAATGGGGGAAATGGCATTGTGATGTCACAATGGGGAAAGGGCATTGTGATGTCACAATGGAGGAAATGGCATTGTGATGTCACAATGGGGGAAAGGGCATTGTGATGTCACAATGGGGGAAACGGCATTGTGATGTCACAATGGGGGAAATGGCATTGTGATGTCACAATGGGGGAAGGGCATTGTGATGTCACAGTAGGGAAAACGGCATTGTGATGTCACAATGGGGGAAATGGCATTGTGATGTCACAATGGGGAAAACGGCATTGTGATGTCACAATGGGGGAAAGGGCATTGCGATGTCACAATGGGGAAAACTGCATTGTGATGTCACAATGGGGGAAACGGCATTGGGATGTCACAATGGGGGAAATGGCATTGTGATGTCACAATGTGGGAAATGGCATTGTGATGTCACAATGGGGGAAATGGCATTGTGATATCACAATGGGGGAAATGGCATTGTGATGTCACAAAGGGGGAAAGGGCATTGTGATGTCACAATGCGGATAACGGCATTGTGATGTCACAATGGGGGAAAGGGCATTGTGATGTCACAATGGGGAAAACTGCATTGTGATGTCACAATGGGGGAAATGCATTGTGATGTCACAATGGGGGAAATGGCATTGTGATGTCACAATAGGGAAAACGGCATTGTGATGTCACAATGGGGGAAATGGCATTGTGATGTCACAATGGGGGAAATGGCATTGTGATGTCACAATGGGGAAAGGGCATTGTGATGTCACAATGGAGGAAATGGCATTGTGATGTCACAATGGGGGAAAGGGCATTGTGATGTCACAATGGGGGAAACGGCATTGTGATGTCACAATGGGGGAAATGGCATTGTGATGTCACAATGGGGGAAGGGCATTGTGATGTCACAGTAGGGAAAACGGCATTGTGATGTCACAATGGGGGAAAGGGCATTGCGATGTCACAATGGGGAAAACTGCATTGTGATGTCACAATGGGGGAAACGGCATTGGGATGTCACAATGGGGGAAATGGCATTGTGATGTCACAATGTGGGAAATGGCATTGTGATGTCACAATGGGGGAAATGGCATTGTGATATCACAATGGGGGAAATGGCATTGTGATGTCACAAAGGGGGAAAGGGCATTGTGATGTCACAATGCGGATAACGGCATTGTGATGTCACAATGGGGGAAAGGGCATTGTGATGTCACAATGGAGAAAACTGCATTGTGATGTCACAATGGGGGAAATGCATTGTGATGTCACAATGTGGGAAATGGCATTGTGATGTCACAATAGGGAAAACAGCATTGTGATGTCACAATGTGGTTAACTGCATTGTGATGTCACAATGGGGGAAATGGCATTGCGATGTCACAATGGGGGAAATGGCATTGCGATGTCACAATGGGGGAAATGGCATTGTGATGTCACAATGGGGAAAGGGCATTGTGATGTCACAATGGAGGAAATGGCATTGTGATGTCACAATAGGGAAACGGCATTGTGATGTCACAATGGGGGAAAGGGCATTGTGATGTCACAATGGGGTAAACTGCATTCTGATGTCACAATGGGGGAAACGGCATTGTGATGTCACAATGGGGGAAATGGCATTGTGATGTCACAATGGGGAAAGGGCATTGTGATGTCACAGTAGGGAAAACGGCATTGTGATGTCACAATGGGGGAAAGGGCATTGTGATGTCACCATGGGGTAAACTGCATTGTGATGTCACAATGGGGGAAAGGGCATTGTGATGTCACAATGGGGTAAACTGCATTGTGACGTCACAATGGGGGAAACGGCATTGTGATGTCACAATGGGGGAAACGGCATTGTGATGTCACAATGGGGGAAATGGCATTGTGATGTCACAATGGGGGAAATGGCATTGTGATGTCACACTGGGGGAAATGGCATTGTGATGTCACAATGGGGAAAAGGGCATTGTGATGTCACAATGGGGAAAACGGCATTGTGATGTCAACAATGGGGGAAATGGCATTGTGATGTCACAATGGGGGAAAGGGCATTGTGATGTCACAATGGGGGAAAGGGCATTGTGATGTCACAATGGGGGAAACGGCATTGTGATGTCCCAATGGGGAAAACAGCATTGTGATGTCACAATGGGGGAAAGGGCATTGTGATGTCACAATGGGGTAAACTGCATTGTGATGTCACAATGGGGGAAATGGCATTGTGATGTCACAATGGGGGAAATGGCATTGTGATGTCACACTGGGGGAAATGGCATTGTGATGTCACAATGGGGAAAAGGGCATTGTGATGTCACAATGGGAAAAAACGGCATTGTGATGTCACAATGGGGGAAAGGGCATTGTGATGTCACAATGGGGTAAACTGCATTGTGATGTCACAATGGGGGAAACGGCATTGTGATGTCACAATGGGGGAAAGGGCATTGTGATGTCACAATGGGGGAAAGGGCATTGTGATGTCACAATAGGGAAAACGGCATTGTGATGTCACAATGGGGGAAAGGGCATTGTGATGTCACAATGGGGAAAATGGCAGTGTGATGTCACAATGGGGGAAAGGGCATTGCGATGTCACAATGGGGAAAACTGCATTGTGATGTCAGAATGGGGGAAAGGGCATTGTGATGTCACAATGCAGAAAACTGCATTGTGATGTCACAATGGGGGAAATGGCATTGTGATGTCACAATGGGGGAAATGGCATTGTGATATCACAATGGGGGAAATGGCATTGTGATGTCACAATGGGGGAAATGGCATTGTGATGTCACAATGGGTGAAATGGCATTGTGATGTCACAATGGGGGAAATGGCATTGTGATGTCACAATGGGTGAAATGGCATTGTGATGTCTGGGAAAGAGCATTGTGATGTCACAATAGGGAAAACGGCATTGTAATGTCACAATGGGGGAAATGGCATTGTGATGTCACAATGGGGGAAAGGGCATTGTGATGTCACAATGTGGAAAACGGCATTGTGATGTCACAATGGGGGAAAGGGCATTGCGATGTCACAATGGGGAAAACTGCATTGTGATGTCACAATGGGGGAAAGGGCATTGTGATGTCACAATGGGGAAAACGGCATTGTAATGTCACAATGGGGGAAATGGAATTGTGATGTCACAATTGGGAAAAACAGCATTGTGATGTCACAATGGGGGAAACGGCATTGTGATATCACAATGGGGAAAGGGCATTGTGATGTCACAATGGAGGAAATGGCATTGTGATGTCACAATAGGGAAAACGGCATTGTGATGTCACAATGGGGGAAAGGGCATTGTGATGTCACAATGGGGTAAACTGCATTGTGATGTCACAATGGGGGGAAGAACGGCACTGTGATGTCACAATGGGGGAAATGGCATTGTGATGTCACAATGGGGGAAATGGCATTGTGATGTCACAATGGGGGAAATGGCATTGTGATGTCACAATGGGGGGAAACGGCATTGTGATGTCACAATGGGGGAAATGGCATTGTGATGTCACAATGGGGGAAAGGGCATTGTGATGTCACAATGGGGGTAAACTGCATTGTGATGTCACAATGGGGGAAAGGGCATTGTGATGTCACAATGCGGAAAACGGCATTGTGATGTCACAATGGGGGAAAGGGCATTGTGATGTCACAATGGGGGAAAGGGCATTGTGATGTCACAATGGGGGAAAGGGCATTGTGATGTCACAATGCGGAAAACGGCATTGTGATGTCACAATGGGGGAAAGGGCATTGTGATGTCACAAAGGGGAAAACTGCATTGTGATGTCACAATGGGGGAAAAGGCATTGTGATGTCACAATGTGGGAAATGGCATTGTGATGTCACAATAGGGAAAACAGCATTGTGATGTCACAATGGGGGAAAGGGCATTGTGATGTCACAATGTGGTTAACTGCATTGTGATGTCACAATGGGGGAAATGGCATTGTGATGTCACAATGGGGGAAATGGCATTGTGATGTCACAATGGGGGAAATGGCATTGCGATGTCACAATGGGGAAAAGGCATTGTGATGTCACAATGGAGGAAATGGCATTGTGATGTCACAATAAGGAAACGGCATTGTGATGTCACAATGGGGGAAAGGGCATTGTGATGTCACAATGGGGTAAACTGCATTCTGATGTCACAATGGGGGAAACGGCATTCTGATGTCACAATGGGGGAAATGGCATTGTGATGTCACAATGGGGAAAGGGCATTGTGATGTCACAGTAGGGAAAACGGCATTGTGATGTCACAATGGGGGAAATGGCATTGTGATGTCACAATGGGGGAAATGGTATTGTGATGTCACAATGGGGGAAATGGCATTGTGATGTCACAATGGGGGAAACGGCATTGTGATGTCACAATGGGGGAAATGGCATTGTGATGTCACAATGGGGGAAAGGGCATTGTGATGTCACAATGGGGTAAACTGCATTGTGATGTCACAATGGGGGAAAGGGCATTGTGATGTCACAATGCGGAAAACGGCATTGTGATGTCACAATGGGGGAAAGGGCATTGTGATGTCACAATGGGGAAAACTGCATTGTGATGTCACAATGGGGGAAAAGGCATTGTGATGTCACAATGTGGGAAATGGCATTGTGATGTCACAATAGGGAAAACAGCATTGTGATGTCACAATGGGGGAAAGGGCATTGTGATGTCACAATGTGGTTAACTGCATTGTGATGTCACAATGGGGGAAATGGCATTGTGATGTCACAATGGGGGAAATGGCATTGTGATGTCACAATGGGGAAAGGGCATTGTGATGTCACAATGGAGGAAATGGCATTGTGATGTCACAATAGGGAAACAGCATTGTGATGTCACAATGGGGGAAAGGGCATTGTGATGTCACAATGGGGTAAACTGCATTGTGATGTCACAATGGGGGAAACGGCATTGTGATGTCACAATGGGGGAAATGGCATTGTGATGTCACAATGGGGAAAGGGCATTGTGATGTCACAGTAGGGAAAACGGCATTGTGATGTCACAATGGGGGAAAGGGCATTGTGATGTCACAATGGGGGTAAACTGCATTGTGATGTCACAATGGGGGAAACGGCATTGTGATGTCACAATGGGGGAAAGGGCATTGTGATGTCACAATGGGGGAAAGGGCATTGTGATGTCACAATAGGGAAAACGGCATTGTGATGTCACAATGGGGGAAATGGCATGGTGATGTCACAATGGGGGAAAGGGCATTGTGATGTCACAATGGGGAAAATGGCATTGTGATGTCACAATGGGGGAAAGGGCATTGCGGTGTCACAATGGGGAAAACTGCATTGTGATGTCAGAATGGGGGAAAGGGCATTGTGATGTCACAATGCAGAAAACGGCATTGTGATGTCACAATGGGGGAAATGGCATTGTGATGTCACAATGGGGGAAATGGCATTGTGATATCACAATGGGGGAAATGGCATTGTGATGTCACAATGGGGGAAATGGCATTGTGATGTCACAATGGGTGAAATGGCATTGTGATGTCACAATGGGGGAAAGAGCATTGTGATGTCACAATAGGGAAAACGGCATTGTAATGTCACAATGGGGGAAATGGCATTGTGATGTCACAATGGGGGAAAGGGCATTGTGATGTCACAATGTGGAAAACGGCATTGTGATGTCACAATGGGGGAGAGGGCATTGTGATGTCACAATGCGGAAAACGGCATAGTGATGTCACAATGGGGGAAAGTGCATTGTGATGTCACAATGGGGGAAAGTGCATTGTGATGTCACAATGGGGGAAATGGCATTGTGATGTCACAATGCGGAAAACGGCATTGTGATGTCACAATGGGGGAAAGGGCATTGTGATGTCACAATGGGGAAAACTGCATTGTGACGTCACAATGGGGGAAAAGGCATTGTGATGTCACAATGTGAGAAATGGCATTGTGATGTCACAATGGGGAATGGGCATTGTGATGTCACAATGGGGAATGGGCATTGTGATGTCACAATGGGGAATGGGCATTGTAATGTCACAATGGAGGAAATTGCATATTGATGTCACAAAAGGGAAAACGGCATTGTGATGTCACAATGGGGGAAAGGGCATTGTGATGTCACAATGGGGTAAACTGCATTGTGATGTCACAATGGGGGAAATGGCATTGTGATGTCACAATGGGGGAAATGGCATTGTGATGTCACAATAGGGAAAACGGCATTGTGATTTCACAATGGGGGGAATGGCATTGTGATGTCACAATGGGGGAAATGGCATTGTGATGTCACAATGGGGAAAGGGCATTGTGATGTCACAATGGGGGAAATGGCATTGTGATGTCACAATGGGGAAAACGGCATTGTAATGTCACAATGGGGGAAAGGGCATTGCGATGTCACAATGGGGAAAACTGCATTGTGATGTCACAATGGGGGAAACGGCATTGTGATGTCACAATGGGGGAAATGGCATTGTGATGTCACAATGTGGGAAAGGGCATTGTAATGTCACAATGGGGAAAACGGCATTGTAATGTCACAATGGGGGAAATGGAATTGTGATGTCACAATGGGAAAAACAGCATTGT
The DNA here is from genome assembly GCF_035609145.1 of Eleutherodactylus coqui. Taxonomy (NCBI): domain Eukaryota; kingdom Metazoa; phylum Chordata; class Amphibia; order Anura; family Eleutherodactylidae; genus Eleutherodactylus; species Eleutherodactylus coqui. The sequence continues at coordinate 1,393,700 of NW_027102000.1, read as the reverse complement.
GATGTCACAATGGGGGAAACGGCATTGTGATATCACAATGGAGGAAATGGCATTGTCATGTCACAATGGGGGAAACGGCATTGTGATGTCACAATGGAGGAAATGGCATTGTGATGTCACAATGGGGGAAAGGGCATTGTGATGTCACAATGGGGAAAACGGCATTGTAATGTCACAATGGGGGAAATGGAATTGTGATGTCACAATGGGAAAAACAGCATTGTGATGTCACAATGGTGGAAAGGGCATTGTGATGTCACAATGGGGTAAACTGCATTGTGATGTCACAATGGGGGAAAGGGCATTGTGATGTCACAATGGGGTAAACTGCATTGTGATGTCACAATGGGGGAAAGGGCATTGTGATGTCACAATGCGGAAAACGGCATTGTGATGTCACAATGGGGGAAAGGGCATTGTTATGTCACAATGGGGAAAACTGCATTGTGATGTCACAATGGGGGAAATGCATTGTGATGTCACAATGTGGGAAATGGCATTGTGATGTCACAATAGGGAAAACAGCATTGTGATGTCACAATGGGGGAAAGGGCATTGTGATGTCACAATGGGGGAAAGGGCATTGTGATGTTACAATGTGGTTAACTGCATTGTGATGTCACAATGGGGGAAATGGCATTGCGATGTCACAATGGGGGAAATGGCATTGTGATGTCACAATGGGGAAAGGGCATTGTGATGTCACAATGGAGGAAATGGCATTGTGATGTCACAATAGGGAAACGGCATTGTGATGTCACAATGGGGGAAAGGGCATTGTGATGTCACAATGGGGTAAACTGCATTCTGATGTCACAATGGGGGAAACGGCATTGTGATGTCACAATGGGGGAAATGGCATTGTGATGTCACAATGGGGAAAGGGCATTGTGATGTCACAGTAGGGAAAACGGCATTGTGATGTCACAATGGGGGAAAGGGCATTGTGATGTCACCATGGGGTAAACTGCATTGTGATGTCACAATGGGGGAAACGGCATTGTGATGTCACAATGGGGGAAATGGCATTGTGATGTCACAATGGGGAAAGGGCATTGTGATGTCACAGTAGGGAAAACGGCATTGTGATGTCACAATGGGGGAAAGGGCATTGTGATGTCACAAGGGGGTGAACTGCATTGTGACGTCACAATGGGGGAAACGGCATTGTGATGTCACAATGGGGGAAACGGCATTGTGATGTCACAATGGGGGAAATGGCATTGTGATGTCACAATGGGGGAAATGGCATTGTGATGTCACACTGGGGGAAATGGCATTGTGATGTCACAATGGGGAAAAGGGCATTGTGATGTCACAAAGGGGAAAACGGCATTGTGATGTCAACAATGGGGGAAATGGCATTGTGATGTCACAATGGGGGAAAGGGCATTGTGATGTCACAATGGGGGAAATGGCATTGTGATGTCACAATGCGGAAAACGGCATTGTGATGTCACAATGGGGGAAAGGGCATTGTGACGTCACAATGGGGGAAAAGGCATTGTGATGTCACAATGTGAGAAATGGCATTGTGATGTCACAATGGGGAATGGGCATTGTGATGTCACAATGGGGAATGGGCATTGTGATGTCACAATGGGGAATGGGCATTGTAATGTCACAATGGAGGAAATTGCATATTGATGTCACAAAAGGGAAAACGGCATTGTGATGTCACAATGGGGGAAAGGGCATTGTGATGTCACAATGGGGTAAACTGCATTGTGATGTCACAATGGGGGAAATGGCATTGTGATGTCACAATGGGGGAAATGGCATTGTGATGTCACAATAGGGAAAACGGCATTGTGATTTCACAATGGGGGGGAATGGCATTGTGATGTCACAATGGGGGAAATGGCATTGTGATGTCACAATGGGGAAAGGGCATTGTGATGTCACAATGGGGGAAATGGCATTGTGATGTCACAATGGGGAAAACGGCATTGTAATGTCACAATGGGGGAAAGGGCATTGCGATGTCACAATGGGGAAAACTGCATTGTGATGTCACAATGGGGGAAACGGCATTGTGATGTCACAATGGGGGAAATGGCATTGTGATGTCACAATGTGGGAAAGGGCATTGTAATGTCACAATGGGGAAAACGGCATTGTAATGTCACAATGGGGGAAATGGAATTGTGATGTCACAATGGGAAAAACAGCATTGTGATGTCACAATGGGGGAAACGGCATTGTGATATCACAATGGAGGAAATGGCATTGTGATGTCACAATGGGGGAAACGGCATTGTGATGTCACAATGGAGGAAATGGCATTGTGATGTCACAATGGGGGAAAGGGCATTGTGATGTCACAATGGGGAAAACGGCATTGTAATGTCACAATGGGGGAAATAGAATTGTGATGTCACAATGGGAAAAACAGCATTGTGATGTCACAATGGTGGAAAGGGCATTGTGATGTCACAATGGGGTAAACTGCATTGTGATGTCACAATGGGGGAAAGGGCATTGTGATGTCACAATGGGGTAAACTGCATTGTGATGTCACAATGGGGGAAAGGGCATTGTGATGTCACAATGCGGAAAACGGCATTGTGATGTCACAATGGGGGAAAGGGCATTGTTATGTCACAATGGGGAAAACTGCATTGTGATGTCACAATGGGGGAAATGCATTGTGATGTCACAATGTGGGAAATGGCATTGTGATGTCACAATAGGGAAAACAGCATTGTGATGTCACAATGGGGGAAAGGGCATTGTGATGTCACAATGTGGTTAACTGCATTGTGATGTCACAATGGGGGAAATGGCATTGCGATGTCACAATGGGGGAAATGGCATTGTGATGTCACAATGGGGAAAGGGCATTGTGATGTCACAATGGGGTAAACTGCATTCTGATGTCACAATGGGGGAAACGGCATTGTGATGTCACAATGGGGGAAATGGCATTGTGATGTCACAATGGGGAAAGGGCATTGTGATGTCACAGTAGGGAAAACGGCATTGTGATGTCACAATGGGGGAAATGGCATTGTGATGTCACAATGGGGGAAATGGTATTGTGATGTCACAATGGGGGAAATGGCATTGTGATGTCACAATGGGGGAAACGGCATTGTGATGTCACAATGGGGGAAATGGCATTGTGATGTCACAATGGGGGAAAGGGCATTGTGATGTCACAATGGGGTAAACTGCATTGTGATGTCACAATGGGGGAAAGGGCATTGTGATGTCACAATGCGGAAAACGGCATTGTGATGTCACAATGGGGGAAAGGGCATTGTGATGTCACAATGGGGAAAACTGCATTGTGATGTCACAATGGGGGAAAAGGCATTGTGATGTCACAATGTGGGAAATGGCATTGTGATGTCACAATAGGGAAAACAGCATTGTGATGTCACAATGGGGGAAAGGGCATTGTGATGTCACAATGTGGTTAACTGCATTGTGATGTCACAATGGGGGAAATGGCATTGTGATGTCACAATGGGGGAAATGGCATTGTGATGTCACAATGGGGAAAGGGCATTGTGATGTCACAATGGAGGAAATGGCATTGTGATGTCACAATAGGGAAACAGCATTGTGATGTCACAATGGGGGAAAGGGCATTGTGATGTCACAATGGGGTAAACTGCATTCTGATGTCACAATGGGGGAAACGGCATTGTGATGTCACAATGGGGGAAATGGCATTGTGATGTCACAATGGGGAAAGGGCATTGTGATGTCACAGTAGGGAAAACGGCATTGTGATGTCACAATGGGGGAAAGGGCATTGTGATGTCACAATGGGGTAAACTGCATTGTGATGTCACAATGGGGGAAACGGCATTGTGATGTCACAATGGGGGAAAGGGCATTGTGATGTCACAATGGGGGAAAGGGCATTGTGATGTCACAATAGGGAAAACGGCATTGTGATGTCACACTGGGGGAAATGGCATTGTGATGTCACAATGGGGAAAAGGGCATTGTGATGTCACAAAGGGGAAAACGGCATTGTGATGTCAACAATGGGGGAAATGGCATTGTGATGTCACAATGGGGGAAAGGGCATTGTGATGTCACAATGGGGGAAATGGCATTGTGATGTCACAATGCGGAAAACGGCATTGTGATGTCACAATGGGGGAAAGGGCATTGTGACGTCACAATGGGGGAAAAGGCATTGTGATGTCACAATGTGAGAAATGGCATTGTGATGTCACAATGGGGAATGGGCATTGTGATGTCACAATGGGGAATGGGCATTGTGATGTCACAATGGGGAATGGGCATTGTAATGTCACAATGGAGGAAATTGCATATTGATGTCACAAAAGGGAAAACGGCATTGTGATGTCACAATGGGGGAAAGGGCATTGTGATGTCACAATGGGGTAAACTGCATTGTGATGTCACAATGGGGGAAATGGCATTGTGATGTCACAATGGGGGAAATGGCATTGTGATGTCACAATAGGGAAAACGGCATTGTGATTTCACAATGGGGGGAATGGCATTGTGATGTCACAATGGGGGAAATGGCATTGTGATGTCACAATGGGGAAAGGGCATTGTGATGTCACAATGGGGGAAATGGCATTGTGATGTCACAATGGGGAAAACGGCATTGTAATGTCACAATGGGGGAAAGGGCATTGCGATGTCACAATGGGGAAAACTGCATTGTGATGTCACAATGGGGGAAACGGCATTGTGATGTCACAATGGGGGAAATGGCATTGTGATGTCACAATGTGGGAAAGGGCATTGTAATGTCACAATGGGGAAAACGGCATTGTAATGTCACAATGGGGGAAATGGAATTGTGATGTCACAATGGGAAAAACAGCATTGTGATGTCACAATGGGGGAAACGGCATTGTGATATCACAATGGAGGAAATGGCATTGTGATGTCACAATGGGGGAAACGGCATTGTGATGTCACAATGGAGGAAATGGCATTGTGATGTCACAATGGGGGAAAGGGCATTGTGATGTCACAATGGGGAAAACGGCATTGTAATGTCACAATGGGGGAAATAGAATTGTGATGTCACAATGGGAAAAACAGCATTGTGATGTCACAATGGTGGAAAGGGCATTGTGATGTCACAATGGGGTAAACTGCATTGTGATGTCACAATGGGGGAAAGGGCATTGTGATGTCACAATGGGGTAAACTGCATTGTGATGTCACAATGGGGGAAAGGGCATTGTGATGTCACAATGCGGAAAACGGCATTGTGATGTCACAATGGGGGAAAGGGCATTGTTATGTCACAATGGGGAAAACTGCATTGTGATGTCACAATGGGGGAAATGCATTGTGATGTCACAATGTGGGAAATGGCATTGTGATGTCACAATAGGGAAAACAGCATTGTGATGTCACAATGGGGGAAAGGGCATTGTGATGTCACAATGTGGTTAACTGCATTGTGATGTCACAATGGGGGAAATGGCATTGCGATGTCACAATGGGGGAAATGGCATTGTGATGTCACAATGGGGAAAGGGCATTGTGATGTCACAATGGAGGAAATGGCATTGTGATGTCACAATAGGGAAACGGCATTGTGATGTCACAATGGGGGAAAGGGCATTGTGATGTCACAATGGGGTAAACTGCATTCTGATGTCACAATGGGGGAAACGGCATTGTGATGTCACAATGGGGGAAATGGCATTGTGATGTCACAATGGGGAAAGGGCATTGTGATGTCACAGTAGGGAAAACGGCATTGTGATGTCACAATGGGGGAAATGGCATTGTGATGTCACAATGGGGGAAATGGTATTGTGATGTCACAATGGGGGAAATGGCATTGTGATGTCACAATGGGGGAAACGGCATTGTGATGTCACAATGGGGGAAATGGCATTGTGATGTCACAATGGGGGAAAGGGCATTGTGATGTCACAATGGGGTAAACTGCATTGTGATGTCACAATGGGGGAAAGGGCATTGTGATGTCACAATGCGGAAAACGGCATTGTGATGTCACAATGGGGGAAAGGGCATTGTGATGTCACAATGGGGAAAACTGCATTGTGATGTCACAATGGGGGAAAAGGCATTGTGATGTCACAATGTGGGAAATGGCATTGTGATGTCACAATAGGGAAAACAGCATTGTGATGTCACAATGGGGGAAAGGGCATTGTGATGTCACAATGTGGTTAACTGCATTGTGATGTCACAATGGGGGAAATGGCATTGTGATGTCACAATGGGGGAAATGGCATTGTGATGTCACAATGGGGAAAGGGCATTGTGATGTCACAATGGAGGAAATGGCATTGTGATGTCACAATAGGGAAACAGCATTGTGATGTCACAATGGGGGAAAGGGCATTGTGATGTCACAATGGGGTAAACTGCATTCTGATGTCACAATGGGGGAAACGGCATTGTGATGTCACAATGGGGGAAATGGCATTGTGATGTCACAATGGGGAAAGGGCATTGTGATGTCACAGTAGGGAAAACGGCATTGTGATGTCACAATGGGGGAAAGGGCATTGTGATGTCACAATGGGGTAAACTGCATTGTGATGTCACAATGGGGGAAACGGCATTGTGATGTCACAATGGGGGAAAGGGCATTGTGATGTCACAATGGGGGAAAGGGCATTGTGATGTCACAATAGGGAAAACGGCATTGTGATGTCACAATGGGGGAAATGGCATGGTGATGTCACAATGGGGGAAAGGGCATTGTGATGTCACAATGGGGAAAATGGCATTGTGATGTCACAATGGGGGAAAGGGCATTGCGGTGTCACAATGGGGAAAACTGCATTGTGATGTCAGAATGGGGGAAAGGGCATTGTGATGTCACAATGCAGAAAACGGCATTGTGATGTCACAATGGGGGAAATGGCATTGTGATGTCACAATGGGGGAAATGGCATTGTGATATCACAATGGGGGAAATGGCATTGTGATGTCACAATGGGGGAAATGGCATTGTGATGTCACAATGGGTGAAATGGCATTGTGATGTCACAATGGGGGAAAGAGCATTGTGATGTCACAATAGGGAAAACGGCATTGTAATGTCACAATGGGGGAAATGGCATTGTGATGTCACAATGGGGGAAAGGGCATTGTGATGTCACAATGTGGAAAACGGCATTGTGATGTCACAATGGGGGAGAGGGCATTGTGATGTCGCAATGCGGAAAACGGCATAGTGATGTCACAATGGGGGAAAGTGCATTATGATGTCACAATGGGGGAAAGTGCATTGTGATGTCACAATGGGGGAAATGGCATTGTGATGTCACAATGCGGAAAACGGCATTGTGATGTCACAATGGGGGAAAGGGCATTGTGATGTCACAATGGGGAAAACTGCATTGTGACGTCACAATGGGGGAAAAGGCATTGTGATGTCACAATGTGAGAAATGGCATTGTGATGTCACAATGGGGAATGGGCATTGTGATGTCACAATGGGGAATGGGCATTGTAATGTCACAATGGAGGAAATTGCATATTGATGTCACAAAAGGGAAAACGGCATTGTGATGTCACAATGGGGGAAAGGGCATTGTGATGTCACAATGGGGTAAACTGCATTGTGATGTCACAATGGGGGAAATGGCATTGTGATGTCACAATGGGGGAAATGGCATTGTGATGTCACAATAGGGAAAACGGCATTGTGATTTCACAATGGGGGGAATGGCATTGTGATGTCACAATGGGGGAAATGGCATTGTGATGTCACAATGGGGAAAGGGCATTGTGATGTCACAATGGGGGAAATGGCATTGTGATGTCACAATGGGGAAAACGGCATTGTAATGTCACAATGGGGGAAAGGGCATTGCGATGTCACAATGGGGAAAACTGCATTGTGATGTCACAATGGGGGAAACGGCATTGTGATGTCACAATGGGGGAAATGGCATTGTGATGTCACAATGTGGGAAAGGGCATTGTAATGTCACAATGGGGAAAACGGCATTGTAATGTCACAATGGGGGAAATGGAATTGTGATGTCACAATGGGAAAAACAGCATTGTGATGTCACAATGGGGGAAACGGCATTGTGATATCACAATGGAGGAAATGGCATTGTGATGTCACAATGGGGGAAACGGCATTGTGATGTCACAATGGAGGAAATGGCATTGTGATGTCACAATGGGGGAAAGGGCATTGTGATGTCACAATGGGGAAAACGGCATTGTAATGTCACAATGGGGGAAATGGAATTGTGATGTCACAATGGGAAAAACAGCATTGTGATGTCACAATGGTGGAAAGGGCATTGTGATGTCACAATGGGGTAAACTGCATTGTGATGTCACAATGGGGGAAAGGGCATTGTGATGTCACAATGGGGTAAACTGCATTGTGATGTCACAATGGGGGAAAGGGCATTGTGATGTCACAATGCGGAAAACGGCATTGTGATGTCACAATGGGGGAAAGGGCATTGTTATGTCACAATGGGGAAAACTGCATTGTGATGTCACAATGGGGGAAATGCATTGTGATGTCACAATGTGGGAAATGGCATTGTGATGTCACAATAGGGAAAACAGCATTGTGATGTCACAATGGGGGAAAGGGCATTGTGATGTCACAATGTGGTTAACTGCATTGTGATGTCACAATGGGGGAAATGGCATTGCGATGTCACAATGGGGGAAATGGCATTGTGATGTCACAATGGGGAAAGGGCATTGTGATGTCACAATGGAGGAAATGGCATTGTGATGTCACAATAGGGAAACGGCATTGTGATGTCACAATGGGGGAAAGGGCATTGTGATGTCACAATGGGGTAAACTGCATTCTGATGTCACAATGGGGGAAACGGCATTGTGATGTCACAATGGGGGAAATGGCATTGTGATGTCACAATGGGGAAAGGGCATTGTGATGTCACAGTAGGGAAAACGGCATTGTGATGTCACAATGGGGGAAAGGGCATTGTGATGTCACCATGGGGTAAACTGCATTGTGATGTCACAATGGGGGAAACGGCATTGTGATGTCACAATGGGGGAAATGGCATTGTGATGTCACAATGGGGAAAGGGCATTGTGATGTCACAGTAGGGAAAACGGCATTGTGATGTCACAATGGGGGAAAGGGCATTGTGATGTCACAATGGGGTAAACTGCATTGTGATGTCACAATGGGGGAAACGGCATTGTGATGTCACAATGGGGGAAATGGCATTGTGATGTCACAATGGGGGAAATGGCATTGTGATGTCACACTGGGGGAAATGGCATTGTGATGTCACAATGGGGAAAAGGCCTTGTGATGTCACAATGGGGAAAACGGCATTGTGATGTCAACAATGGGGGAAATGGCATTGTGATGTCACAATGGGGGAAAGGGCATTGTGATGTCACAATGGGGGAAATGGCATTGTGATGTCACAATGCGGAAAACGGCATTGTGATGTCACAATGGGGGAAAAGGCATTGTGATGTCACAATGTGGGAAATGGCATTGTGATGTCACAATAGGGAAAACAGCATTGTGATGTCACAATGGGGGAAAGGGCATTGTGATGTCACAATGTGGTTAACTGCATTGTGATGTCACAATGGGGGAAATGGCATTGTGATGTCACAATGGGGGAAATGGCATTGTGATGTCACAATGGGGAAAGGGCATTGTGATGTCACAATGGAGGAAATGGCATTGTGATGTCACAATAGGGAAACGGCATTGTGATGTCACAATGGGGGAAAGGGCATTGTGATGTCACAATGGGGTAAACTGCATTCTGATGTCACAATGGGGGAAACGGCATTGTGATGTCACAATGGGGGAAATGGCATTGTGATGTCACAATGGGGAAAGGGCATTGTGATGTCACAGTAGGGAAAACGGCATTGTGATGTCACAATGGGGGAAAGGGCATTGTGATGTCACAATGGGGTAAACTGCATTGTGATGTCACAATGGGGGAAACGGCATTGTGATGTCACAATGGGGGAAAGGGCATTGTGATGTCACAATGGGGTAAACTGCATTGTGATGTCACAATGGGGGAAACGGCATTGTGATGTCACAATGGGGGAAAGGGCATTGTGATGTCACAATGGGGGAAAGGGCATTGTGATGTCACAATAGGGAAAACGGCATTGTGATGTCACAATGGGGGAAATGGCATGGTGATGTCACAATGGGGGAAAGGGCATTGTGATGTCACAATGGGGTAAATGGCATTGTGATGTCACAATGGGGGAAAGGGCATTGCGGTGTCACAATGGGGAAAACTGCATTGTGATGTCAGAATGGGGGAAAGGGCATTGTGATGTCACAATGGGGAAAGGGCATTGTGATGTCACAGTAGGGAAAACGGCATTGTGATGTCACAATGGGGGAAAGGGCATTGTGATGTCACAATGCAGAAAACGGCATTGTGATGTCACAATGGGGGAAATGGCATTGTGATGTCACAATGGGGGAAATGGCATTGTGATATCACAATGGGGGAAATGGCATTGTGATGTCACAATGGGGGAAATGGCATTGTGATGTCACAATGGGTGAAATGGCATTGTGATGTCACAATGGGGGAAAGAGCATTGTGATGTCACAATAGGGAAAACGGCATTGTAATGTCACAATGGGGAAAATGGCATTGTGATGTCACAATGGGGGAAAGGGCATTGTGATGTCACAATGTGGAAAACGGCATTGTGATGTCACAATGGGGGAAAGGGCATTGCGATGTCACAATGCGGAAAACTGCATTGTGATGTCACAATGGGGGAAAGGGCATTGTGATGTCACAATGGGGAAAACGGCATTGTAATGTCACAATGGGGGAAATGGAATTGTGATGTCACAATGGGAAAAACAGCATTGTGATGTCACAATGGGGGAAACGGCATTGTGATATCACAATGGGGAAAGGGCATTGTGATGTCACAATGGAGGAAATGGCATTGTGATGTCACAATAGGGAAAACGGCATTGTGATGTCACAATGGGGGAAAGGGCATTGTGATGTCACAATAGGGTAAACTGCATTGTGATGTCACAATGGGGGAAACGACATTGTGATGTCACAATGGGGGAAATGGCATTGTGATGTCACAATGGGGGAAATGGCATTGTGATGTCACAATGGGGGAAACGGCATTGTGATGTCACAATGGGGGAAACGGCATTGTGATGTCACAATGGGGGGAATGGCATTGTGATGTCACAATGGGGGAAAGGGCATTGTGATGTCACAATGGGGGAAATGGCATTGTGATGTCACAATGGGGGAAATGGCATTGTGATGTCACAATGGGGAAAGGGCATTGTGATGTCACAATAGGGAAACAGCATTGTGATGTCACAATGGGGGAAAGGGCATTGTGATGTCACAATGGGGTAAACTGCATTCTGGTGTCACAATGGGGGAAACGGCATTGTGATGTCACAATGGGGGAAATGGCATTGTGATGTCACAATGGGGAAAGGGCATTGTGATGTCACAGTAGGGAAAACGGCATTGTGATGTCACAATGGGGGAAAGGGCATTGTGATGTCACAATGGGGTAAACTGCATTGTGATGTCACAATGGGGGAAACGGCATTGTGATGTCACAATGGGGGAAACGGCATTGTGATGTCACAATGGGGGAAATGGCATTGTGATGTCACAATGGGGGAAATGGCATTGTGATGTCACACTGGGGGAAATGGCATTGTGATGTCACAATGGGGAAAAGGGCATTGTGATGTCACAATGGGGAAAACGGCATTGTGATGTCAACAATCGGGGAAATGGCATTGTGATGTCACAAGGGGGAAAGGGCATTGTGATGTCACAATGGGGGAAAGGACATTGTGATGTCACAATGGGGGAAACGGCATTGTGATGTCCCAATGGGGAAAACGGCATTGTGATGTCACAATGGGGGAAACGGCATTGTGATGTCACAATGGGGTAAACTGCATTGTGATGTCACAATGGGGGAAATGGCATTGTGATGTCACAATGGGGGAAATGGCATTGTGATGTCACACTGGGGGAAATGGCATTGTGATGTCACAATGGGGAAAAGGGCATTGTGATGTCACAATGGGAAAAAACGGCATTGTGATGTCACAATGGGGGAAAGGGCATTGTGATGTCACAATGGGGTAAACTGCATTGTGATGTCACAATGGGGGAAAGGGCATTGGGATGTCACAATGGGGGAAAGGGCATTGTGATGTCACAATAGGGAAAACGGCATTGTGATGTCACAATGGGGGAAATGGCATGGTGATGTCACAATGGGGGAAAGGGCATTGTGATGTCACAATGGGGAAAATGGCATTGTAATGTCACAATGGGGGAAAGGGCATTGCGGTGTCACAATGGGGAAAACTGCATTGTGATGTCAGAATGGGGGAAAGGCCATTGTGATGTCACAATGCAGAAAACGGCATTGTGATGTCACAATGGGGGAAATGGCATTGTGATGTCACAATGGGGGAAATGGCATTGTGATATCACAATGGGGGAAATGGCATTGTGATGTCACAATGGGGGAAATGGCATTGTGATGTCACAATGGGTGAAATGGCATTGTGATGTCACAATGGGGGAAAGAGCATTGTGATGTCACAATAGGGAAAACGGCATTGTAATGTCACAATGGGGGAAATGGCATTGTGATGTCACAATGGGGGAAAGGGCATTGTGATGTCACAATGTGGAAAACGGCATTGTGATGTCACAATGGGGGAAAGGGCATTGCGATGTCACAATGCGGAAAACTGCATTGTGATGTCACAATGGGGGAAAGGGCATTGTGATGTCACAATGGGGAAAACGGCATTGTAATGTCACAATGGGGGAAATGGAATTGTGATGTCACAATGGGAAAAACAGCATTGTGATGTCACAATGGGGGAAACGGCATTGTGATATCACAATGGGGAAAGGGCATTGTGATGTCACAATGGAGGAAATTGCATTGTGATGTCACAATAGGGAAAACGGCATTGTGATGTCACAATGGGGGAAAGGGCATTGTGATGTCACAATAGGGAACACTGCATTGTGATGTCACAATGGGGGAAACGACATTGTGATGTCACAATGGGGGAAATGGCATTGTGATGTCACAATGGGGGAAATGGCATTGTGATGTCACAATGGGGGAAACGGCATTGTGATGTCACAATGGGGGAAACGGCATTGTGATGTCACAATGGGGGGAATGGCATTGTGATGTCACAATGGGGGAAAGGGCATTGTGATGTCACAATGGGGTAAACTGCATTGTGATGTCACAATGGGGGAAAGGGCATTGTGATGTCACAATGCGTAAAACGGCATTGTGATGTCACAATGGGGGAAAGGGCATTGTTATGTCACAATGGGGAAAACTGCATTGTGATGTCACAATGGGGGAAAAGTCATTGTGATGTCACAATGTGGGAAATGGCATTGTGATGTCACAATAGGGAAAACAGCATTGTGATGTCACAATGGGGGAAAGGGCATTGTGATGTCACAATGTGGTTAACTGCATTGTGATGTCACAATGGGGGAAATGGCATTGTGATGTCACAATGGGGGAAATGGCATTGTGATGTCACAATGGGGAAAGGGCATTGTGATGTCACAATAGGGAAACGGCATTGTGATGTCACAATGGGTGAAAGGGCATTGTGATGTCACAATGGGGTAAACTGCATTCTGGTGTCACAATGGGGGAAACGGCATTGTGATGTCACAATGAGGGAAATGGCATTGTGATGTCACAATGGGGAAAGGGCATTGTGATGTCACAGTAGGGAAAACGGCATTGTAATGTCACAATGGGGGAAAGGGCATTGTGATGTCACAATGGGGTAAACTGCATTGTGATGTCACAATGGGGGAAAGGGCATTGGGATGTCACAATGGGGGAAAGGGCATTGTGATGTCACAATAGGGAAAACGGCATTGTGATGTCACAATGGGGGAAATGGCATGGTGATGTCACAATGGGGGAAAGGGCATTGTGATGTCACAATGGGGAAAATGGCATTGTAATGTCACAATGGGGGAAAGGGCATTGCGGTGTCACAATGGGGAAAACTGCATTGTGATGTCAGAATGGGGGAAAGGGCATTGTGATGTCACAATGCAGAAAACGGCATTGTGATGTCACAATGGGGGAAATGGCATTGTGATGTCACAATGGGGGAAATGGCATTGTGATATCACAATGGGGGAAATGGCATTGTGATGTCACAATGGGGGAAATGGCATTGTGATGTCACAATGGGTGAAATGGCATTGTGATGTCACAATGGGGGAAAGAGCATTGTGATGTCACAATAGGGAAAACGGCATTGTAATGTCACAATGGGGGAAATGGCATTGTGATGTCACAATGGGGGAAAGGGCATTGTGATGTCACAATGTGGAAAACGGCATTGTGATGTCACAATGGGGGAAAGGGCATTGCGATGTCACAATGCGGAAAACTGCATTGTGATGTCACAATGGGGGAAAGGGCATTGTGATGTCACAATGGGGGAAACGGCATTGTAATGTCACAATGGGGGAAATGGAATTGTGATGTCACAATGGGAAAAACAGCATTGTGATGTCACAATGGGGGAAACGGCATTGTGATATCACAATGGGGAAAGGGCATTGTGATGTCACAATGGAGGAAATGGCATTGTGATGTCACAATAGGGAAAACGGCATTGTGATGTCACAATGGGGGAAAGGGCATTGTGATGTCACAATAGGGTAAACTGCATTGTGATGTCACAATGGGGGAAACGACATTGTGATGTCACAATGGGGGAAATGGCATTGTGATGTCACAATGGGGGAAATGGCATTGTGATGTCACAATGGGGGAAACGGCATTGTGATGTCACAATGGGGGAAACGGCATTGTGATGTCACAATGGGGGGAATGGCATTGTGATGTCACAATGGGGGAAAGGGCATTGTGATGTCACAATGGGGTAAACTGCATTGTGATGTCACAATGGGGGAAAGGGCATTGTGATGTCACAATGCGGAAAACGGCATTGTGATGTCACAATGGGGGAAAGGGCATTGTTATGTCACAATGGGGAAAACTGCATTGTGATGTCACAATGGGGGAAAAGTCATTGTGATGTCACAATGTGGGAAATGGCATTGTGATGTCACAATAGGGAAAACAGCATTGTGATGTCACAATGGGGGAAAGGGCATTGTGATGTCACAATGTGGTTAACTGCATTGTGATGTCACAATGGGGGAAATGGCATTGTGATGTCACAATGGGGGAAATGGCATTGTGATGTCACAATGGGGAAAGGGCATTGTGATGTCACAATAGGGAAACGGCATTGTGATGTCACAATGGGGGAAAGGGCATTGTGATGTCACAATGGGCTAAACTGCATTCTGGTGTCACAATGGGGGAAACGGCATTGTGATGTCACAATGAGGGAAATGGCATTGTGATGTCACAATGGGGAAAGGGCATTGTGATGTCACAGTAGGGAAAACGGCATTGTGATGTCACAAATGGGGAAAGGGCATTGTGATGTCACAATGGGGTAAACTGCATTGTGATGTCACAATGGGGGAAACGGCATTGTGATGTCACAATGGGGGAAACGGCATTGTGATGTCACAATGGGGGAAATGGCATTGTGATGTCACAATGGGGGAAATGGCATTGTGATGTCACACTGGGGGAAATGGCATTGTGATGTCACAATGGGGAAAAGGGCATTGTGATGTCACAATGGGGAAAACGGCATTGTGATGTCAACAATGGGGGAAATGGCATTGTGATGTCACAAGGGGGAAAGGGCATTGTGATGTCACAATGGGGGAAAGGACATTGTGATGTCACAATGGGGGAAACGGCATTGTGATGTCCCAATGGGGAAAACGGCATTGTGATGTCACAATGGGGGAAAGGGCATTGTGATGTCACAATGGGGTAAACTGCATTGTGATGTCACAATGGGGGAAATGGCATTGTGATGTCACAATGGGGGAAATGGCATTGTGATGTCACACTGGGGGAAATGGCATTGTGATGTCACAATGGGGAAAAGGGCATTGTGATGTCACAATGGGAAAAAACGGCATTGTGATGTCACAATGGGGGAAAGGGCATTGTGATGTCACAATGGGGTAAACTGCATTGTGATGTCACAATGGGGGAAAGGGCATTGGGATGTCACAATGGGGGAAAGGGCATTGTGATGTCACAATAGGGAAAACGGCATTGTGATGTCACAATGGGGGAAATGGCATGGTGATGTCACAATGGGGGAAAGGGCATTGTGATGTCACAATGGGGAAAATGGCATTGTGATGTCACAATGGGGGAAAGGGCATTGCGATGTCACAATGGGGAAAACTGCATTGTGATGTCAGAATGGGGGAAAGGGCATTGTGATGTCACAATGCAGAAAACGGCATTGTGATGTCACAATGCAGAAAACGGCATTGTGATGTCACAATGGGGGAAATGGCATTGTGATGTCACAATGGGGGAAATGGCATTGTGATATCACAATGGGGGAAATGGCATTGTGATGTCACAATGGGGGAAATGGCATTGTGATGTCACAATGGGTGAAATGGCATTGTGATGTCCAATGGGGGAAAGAGCATTGTGATGTCACAATAGGGAAAACGGCATTGTAATGTCACAATGGGGGAAATGGCATTGTGATGTCACAATGGGGGAAAGGGCATTGTGATGTCACAATGTGGAAAACGGCATTGTGATGTCACAATGGGGGAAAGGGCATTGCGATGTCACAATGCGGAAAACTGCATTGTGATGTCACAATGGGGGAAAGGGCATTGTGATGTCACAATGGGGAAAACGGCATTGTAATGTCACAATGGGGGAAATAGAATTGTGATGTCACAATGGGAAAAACAGCATTGTGATGTCACAATGGGGGAAACGGCATTGTGATATCACAATGGGGAAAGGGCATTGTGATGTCACAATGGAGGAAATGGCATTGTGATGTCACAATAGGGAAAACGGCATTGTGATGTCACAATGGGGGAAAGGGCATTGTGATGTCACAATGGGGTAAACTGCATTGTGATGTCACAATGGGGGAAACAACATTGTGATGTCACAATGGGGGAAATGGCATTGTGATGTCACAATGGGGGAAATGGCATTGTGATGTCACAATGGGGGAAACAGCATTGCGATGTCACAATGGGGGAAACGGCATTGTGATGTCACAATGGGGGAAATGGCATTGTGATGTCACAATGGGGGAAAGGGCATTGTGATGTCACAATGGGGTAAACTGCATTGTGATGTCACAATGGGGGAAAGGGCATTGTGATGTCACAATGCGGAAAACTGCATTGTGATGTCACAATGGGGGAAAGGGCATTGTTATGTCACAATGGGGAAAACTGCATTGTGATGTCACAATGGGGGAAAAGTCATTGTGATGTCACAATGTGGGAAATGGCATTGTGATGTCACAATAGGGAAAACAGCATTGTGATGTCACAATGGGGGAAAGGGCATTGTGATGTCACAATGTGGTTAACTGCATTGTGATGTCACAGTGGGGGAAATGGCATTGTGATATCACAATGGGGGAAATGGCATTGTGATGTCACAATGGGGAAAAGGCATTGTGATGTCACAATAGGGAAACGGCATTGTGATGTCATAATGGGGGAAAGGGCATTGTGATGTCACAATGGGGTAAACTGCATTCTGGTGTCACAATGGGGGAAACGGCATTGTGATGTCACAATGGGGGAAATGGCATTGTGATGTCACAATGGGGAAAGGGCATTGTGATGTCACAGTAGGGAAAACGGCATTGTGATGTCACAATGGGGTAAAGGGCATTGTGATGTCACAATGGGGGAAATGGCATTGTGATGTCACAATGGGGAAAACGGCATTGTGATGTCACAATGGGGGAAGGGCATTGTGATGTCACAATGGGGTAAACTGCATTGTGATGTCACAATGGGGGAAACAACATTGTGATGTCACAATGGGGGAAATGGCATTGTGATGTCACAATGGGGGAAATGGCATTGTGATGTCACAATGGGGGAAACGGCATTGTGATGTCACAATGGGGGAAACGGCATTGTGATGTCACAATGGGGGAAATGGCATTGTGATGTCACAATGGGGGAAAGGGCATTGTGATGTCACAATGGGGTAAACTGCATTGTGATGTCACAATGGGGGAAAGGGCATTGTGATGTCACAATGCGGAAAACTGCATTGTGATGTCACAATGGGGGAAAGGGCATTGTTATGTCACAATGGGGAAAACTGCATTGTGATGTCACAATGGGGGAAAAGTCATTGTGATGTCACAATGTGGGAAATGGCATTGTGATGTCACAATAGGGAAACGGCATTGTGATGTCATAATGGGGGAAAGGGCATTGTGATGTCACAATGGGGTAAACTGCATTCTGGTGTCACAATGGGGGAAACGGCATTGTGATGTCACAATGGGGGAAATGGCATTGTGATGTCACAATGGGGAAAGGGCATTGTGATGTCACAGTAGGGAAAACGGCATTGTGATGTCACAATGGGGTAAAGGGCATTGTGATGTCACAATGGGGGAAATGGCATTGTGATGTCACAATGGGGGAAATGGCATTGTGATGTCACACTGGGGGAAATGGCATTGTGATGTCACAATGGGGAAAAGGGCATTGTGATGTCACAATGGGGAAAACGGCATTGTGATGTCAACAATGGGGGAAATGGCATTGTGATGTCACAATGGGGGAAAGGGCATTGTGATGTCACAATGGGGAAAAGGGCATTGTGATGTCACAATGGGGAAAACGGCATTGTGATGTCAACAATGGGGGAAATGGCATTGTGATGTCACAATGGGGGAAAGGGCATTGTGATGTCACAATGGGGGAAAGGACATTGTGATGTCACAATGGGGGAAACGGCATTGTGATGTCCCAATGGGGAAAACGGCATTGTGATGTCACAATGGGGGAAAGGGCATTGTGATGTCACAATGGGGTAAACTGCATTGTGATGTCACAATGGGGGAAATGGCATTGTGATGTCACAATGGGGGAAATGGCATTGTGATGTCACACTGGGGGAAATGGCATTGTGATGTCACAATGGGGAAAAGGGCATTGTGATGTCACAATGGGAAAAAACGGCATTGTGATGTCACAATGGGGGAAAGGGCATTGTGATGTCACAATGGGGTAAACTGCATTGTGATGTCACAATGGGGGAAACGGCATTGTGATGTCACAATGGGGGAAACGGCATTGTGATGTCACAATGCGGAAAACTGCATTGTGATGTCACAATGGGGGAAATGGCATTGTGATGTCACAATGGGGGAAATGGCATTGTGATGTCACAATGGGGAAAGGGCATTGTGATGTCACAATAGGGAAACGGCATTGTGATGTCACAATGGGGGAAAGGGCATTGTGATGTCACAATGGGGTAAACTGCATTCTGGTGTCACAATGGGGGAAACGGCATTGTGATGTCACAATGGGGGAAATGGCATTGTGATGTCACAATGGGGAAAGGGCATTGTGATGTCACAGTAGGGAAAACGGCATTGTGATGTCACAATGGGGGAAAGGGCATTGTGATGTCACAATGGGGTAAACTGCATTGTGATGTCACAATGGGGGAAACGGCATTGTGATGTCACAATGGGGGAAACGGCATTGTGATGTCACACTGGGGGAAATGGCATTGTGATGTCACAATGGGGAAAAGGGCATTGTGATGTCACAATGGGGAAAACGGCATTGTGATGTCAACAATGGGGGAAATGGCATTGTGATGTCACAAGGGGGAAAGGGCATTGTGATGTCACAATGGGGGAAAGGACATTGTGATGTCACAATGGGGGAAACGGCATTGTGATGTCCCAATGGGGAAAACGGCATTGTGATGTCACAATGGGAGAAAGGGCATTGTGATGTCACAATGGGGTAAACTGCATTGTGATGTCACAATGGGGGAAATGGCATTGTGATGTCACAATGGGGGAAATGGCATTGTGATGTCACACTGGGGGAAATGGCATTGTGATGTCACAATGGGGAAAAGGGCATTGTGATGTCACAATGGGAAAAAACGGCATTGTGATGTCACAATGGGGGAAAGGGCATTGTGATGTCACAATGGGGTAAACTGCATTGTGATGTCACAATGGGGGAAAGGGCATTGGGATGTCACAATGGGGGAAAGGGCATTGTGATGTCACAATAGGGAAAACGGCATTGTGATGTCACAATGGGGGAAAGGGCATTGCGATGTCACAATGGGGAAAACTGCATTGTGATGTCAGAATGGGGGAAAGGGCATTGTGATGTCACAATGCAGAAAACGGCATTGTGATGTCACAATGGGGGAAATGGCATTGTGATGTCACAATGGGGGAAATGGCATTGTGATATCACAATGGGGGAAATGGCATTGTGATGTCACAATGGGGGAAATGGCATTGTGATGTCACAATGGGGAAAATGGCATTGTGATGTCACAATGGGGGAAAGGGCATTGCGATGTCACAATGGGGAAAACTGCATTGTGATGTCAGAATGGGGGAAAGGGCATTGTGATGTCACAATGCAGAAAACGGCATTGTGATGTCACAATGGGGGAAATGGCATTGTGATGTCACAATGGGGGAAATGGCATTGTGATATCACAATGGGGGAAATGGCATTGTGATGTCACAATGGGGGAAATGGCATTGTGATGTCACAATGGGTGAAATGGCATTGTGATGTCACAATGGGGGAAAGAGCATTGTGATGTCACAATAGGGAAAACGGCATTGTAATGTCACAATGGGGGAAATGGCATTGTGATGTCACAATGGGGGAAAGGGCATTGTGATGTCACAATGTGGAAAACGGCATTGTGATGTCACAATGGGGGAAAGGGCATTGCGATGTCACAATGCGGAAAACTGCATTGTGATGTCACAATGGGGGAAAGGGCATTGTGATGTCACAATGGGGAAAACGGCATTGTAATGTCACAATGGGGGAAATGGAATTGTGATGTCACAATGGGAAAAACAGCATTGTGATGTCACAATGGGGGAAACGGCATTGTGATATCACAATGGGGAAAGGGCATTGTGATGTCACAATGGAGGAAATGGCATTGTGATGTCACAATAGGGAAAACAGCATTGTGATGTCACAATGGGGGAAAGGGCATTGTGATGTCACAATGGGGTAAACTGCATTGTGATGTCACAATGGGGGAAACAACATTGTGATGTCACAATGGGGGAAATGGCATTGTGATGTCACAATGGGGGAAATGGCATTGTGATGTCACAATGGGGGAAACGGCATTGTGATGTCACAATGGGGGAAACGGCATTGTGATGTCACAATGGGGGAAATGGCATTGTGATGTCACAATGGGGGAAAGGGCATTGTGATGTCACAATGGGGTAAACTGCATTGTGATGTCACAATGGGGGAAAGGGCATTGTGATGTCACAATGCGGAAAACTGCATTGTGATGTCACAATGGGGGAAAGGGCATTGTTATGTCACAATGGGGAAAACTGCATTGTGATGTCACAATGGGGGAAAAGTCATTGTGATGTCACAATGTGGGAAATGGCATTGTGATGTCACAATAGGGAAACGGCATTGTGATGTCATAATGGGGGAAAGGGCATTGTGATGTCACAATGGGGTAAACTGCATTCTGGTGTCACAATGGGGGAAACGGCATTGTGATGTCACAATGGGGGAAATGGCATTGTGATGTCACAATGGGGAAAGAGCATTGTGATGTCACAGTAGGGAAAACGGCATTGTGATGTCACAATGGGGTAAAGGGCATTGTGATGTCACAATGGGGGAAATGGCATTGTGATGTCACAATGGGGGAAATGGCATTGTGATGTCACACTGGGGGAAATGGCATTGTGATGTCACAATGGGGAAAAGGGCATTGTGATGTCACAATGGGGAAAACGGCATTGTGATGTCAACAATGGGGGAAATGGCATTGTGATGTCACAATGGGGGAAAGGGCATTGTGATGTCACAATGGGGGAAAGGACATTGTGATGTCACAATGGGGGAAACGGCATTGTGATGTCCCAATGGGGAAAACGGCATTGTGATGTCACAATGGGGGAAAGGGCATTGTGATGTCACAATGGGGTAAACTGCATTGTGATGTCACAATGGGGGAAATGGCATTGTGATGTCACAATGGGGGAAATGGCATTGTGATGTCACACTGGGGGAAATGGCATTGTGATGTCACAATGGGGAAAAGGGCATTGTGATGTCACAATGGGAAAAAACGGCATTGTGATGTCACAATGGGGGAAAGGGCATTGTGATGTCACAATGGGGTAAACTGCATTGTGATGTCACAATGGGGGAAACGGCATTGTGATGTCACAATGGGGGAAACAGCATTGTGATGTCACAATGCGGAAAACTGCATTGTGATGTCACAATGGGGGAAATGGCATTGTGATGTCACAATGGGGGAAATGGCATTGTGATGTCACAATGGGGAAAGGGCATTGTGATGTCACAATAGGGAAACGGCATTGTGATGTCACAATGGGGGAAAGGGCATTGTGATGTCACAATGGGGTAAACTGCATTCTGGTGTCACAATGGGGGAAACGGCATTGTGATGTCACAATGGGAGAAAGGGCATTGTGATGTCACAATGGGGTAAACTGCATTGTGATGTCACAATGGGGGAAATGGCATTGTGATGTCACAATGGGGGAAATGGCATTGTGATGTCACACTGGGGGAAATGGCATTGTGATGTCACAATGGGGAAAAGGGCATTGTGATGTCACAATGGGAAAAAACGGCATTGTGATGTCACAATGGGGGAAAGGGCATTGTGATGTCACAATGGGGTAAACTGCATTGTGATGTCACAATGGGGGAAAGGGCATTGGGATGTCACAATGGGGGAAAGGGCATTGTGATGTCACAATAGGGAAAACGGCATTGTGATGTCACAATGGGGGAAAGGGCATTGCGATGTCACAATGGGGAAAACTGCATTGTGATGTCAGAATGGGGGAAAGGGCATTGTGATGTCACAATGCAGAAAACGGCATTGTGATGTCACAATGGGGGAAATGGCATTGTGATGTCACAATGGGGGAAATGGCATTGTGATATCACAATGGGGGAAATGGCATTGTGATGTCACAATGGGGGAAATGGCATTGTGATGTCACAATGGGGAAAATGGCATTGTGATGTCACAATGGGGGAAAGGGCATTGCGATGTCACAATGGGGAAAACTGCATTGTGATGTCAGAATGGGGGAAAGGGCATTGTGATGTCACAATGCAGAAAACGGCATTGTGATGTCACAATGGGGGAAATGGCATTGTGATGTCACAATGGGTGAAATGGCATTGTGATGTCACAATGGGGGAAAGAGCATTGTGATGTCACAATAGGGAAAACGGCATTGTAATGTCACAATGGGGGAAATGGCATTGTGATGTCACAATGGGGGAAAGGGCATTGTGATGTCACAATGTGGAAAACGGCATTGTGATGTCACAATGGGGGAAAGGGCATTGCGATGTCACAATGCGGAAAACTGCATTGTGATGTCACAATGGGGGAAAGGGCATTGTGATGTCACAATGGGGAAAACGGCATTGTAATGTCACAATGGGGGAAATGGAATTGTGATGTCACAATGGGAAAAACAGCATTGTGATGTCACAATGGGGGAAACGGCATTGTGATATCACAATGGGGAAAGGGCATTGTGATGTCACAATGGAGGAAATGGCATTGTGATGTCACAATAGGGAAAACAGCATTGTGATGTCACAATGGGGGAAAGGGCATTGTGATGTCACAATGGGGTAAACTGCATTGTGATGTCACAATGGGGGAAACAACATTGTGATGTCACAATGGGGGAAATGGCATTGTGATGTCACAATGGGGGAAATGGCATTGTGATGTCACAATGGGGGAAACGGCATTGTGATGTCACAATGGGGGAAACGGCATTGTGATGTCACAATGGGGGAAATGGCATTGTGATGTCACAATGGGGGAAAGGGCATTGTGATGTCACAATGGGGTAAACTGCATTGTGATGTCACAATGGGGGAAAGGGCATTGTGATGTCACAATGCGGAAAACTGCATTGTGATGTCACAATGGGGGAAAGGGCATTGTTATGTCACAATGGGGAAAACTGCATTGTGATGTCACAATGGGGGAAAAGTCATTGTGATGTCACAATGTGGGAAATGGCATTGTGATGTCACAATAGGGAAACGGCATTGTGATGTCATAATGGGGGAAAGGGCATTGTGATGTCACAATGGGGTAAACTGCATTCTGGTGTCACAATGGGGGAAACGGCATTGTGATGTCACAATGGGGGAAATGGCATTGTGATGTCACAATGGGGAAAGGGCATTGTGATGTCACAGTAGGGAAAACGGCATTGTGATGTCACAATGGGGTAAAGGGCATTGTGATGTCACAATGGGGGAAATGGCATTGTGATGTCACAATGGGGGAAATGGCATTGTGATGTCACACTGGGGGAAATGGCATTGTGATGTCACAATGGGGAAAAGGGCATTGTGATGTCACAATGGGGAAAACGGCATTGTGATGTCAACAATGGGGGAAATGGCATTGTGATGTCACAATGGGGGAAAGGGCATTGTGATGTCAGAATGGGGGAAAGGACATTGTGATGTCACAATGGGGGAAACGGCATTGTGATGTCCCAATGGGGAAAACGGCATTGTGATGTCACAATGGGGGAAAGGGCATTGTGATGTCACAATGGGGTAAACTGCATTGTGATGTCACAATGGGGGAAATGGCATTGTGATGTCACAATGGGGGAAATGGCATTGTGATGTCACACTGGGGGAAATGGCATTGTGATGTCACAATGGGGAAAAGGGCATTGTGATGTCACAATGGGAAAAAACGGCATTGTGATGTCACAATGGGGGAAAGGGCATTGTGATGTCACAATGGGGTAAACTGCATTGTGATGTCACAATGGGGGAAACGGCATTGTGATGTCACAATGGGGGAAACGGCATTGTGATGTCACAATGCGGAAAACTGCATTGTGATGTCACAATGGGGGAAATGGCATTGTGATGTCACAATGGGGAAAGGGCATTGTGATGTCACAATAGGGAAACGGCATTGTGATGTCACAATGGGGGAAAGGGCATTGTGATGTCACAATGGGGTAAACTGCATTCTGGTGTCACAATGGGGGAAACGGCATTGTGATGTCACAATGGGGGAAATGGCATTGTGATGTCACAATGGGGAAAGGGCATTGTGATGTCACAGTAGGGAAAACGGCATTGTGATGTCACAATGGGGGAAAGGGCATTGTGATGTCACAATGGGGTAAACTGCATTGTGATGTCACAATGGGGGAAACGGCATTGTGATGTCACAATGGGGGAAACGGCATTGTGATGTCACAATGGGGGAAATGGCATTGTGATGTCACAATGGGGGAAATGGCATTGTGATGTCACACTGGGGGAAATGGCATTGTGATGTCACAATGGGGAAAAGGGCATTGTGATGTCACAATGGGGAAAACGGCATTGTGATGTCAACAATGGGGGAAATGGCATTGTGATGTCACAAGGGGGAAAGGGCATTGTGATGTCACAATGGGGGAAAGGACATTGTGATGTCACAATGGGGGAAACGGCATTGTGATGTCCCAATGGGGAAAACGGCATTGTGATGTCACAATGGGAGAAAGGGCATTGTGATGTCACAATGGGGTAAACTGCATTGTGATGTCACAATGGGGGAAATGGCATTGTGATGTCACAATGGGGGAAATGGCATTGTGATGTCACACTGGGGGAAATGGCATTGTGATGTCACAATGGGGAAAAGGGCATTGTGATGTCACAATGGGAAAAAACGGCATTGTGATGTCACAATGGGGGAAAGGGCATTGTGATGTCACAATGGGGTAAACTGCATTGTGATGTCACAATGGGGGAAAGGGCATTGGGATGTCACAATGGGGGAAAGGGCATTGTGATGTCACAATAGGGAAAACGGCATTGTGATGTCACAATGGGGGAAAGGGCATTGCGATGTGACAATGGGGAAAACTGCATTGTGATGTCAGAATGGGGAAAGGGCATTGTGATGTCACAATGCAGAAAACGGCATTGTGATGTCACAATGGGGGAAATGGCATTGTGATGTCACAATGGGGGAAATGGCATTGTGATATCACAATGGGGGAAATGGCATTGTGATGTCACAATGGGGGAAATGGCATTGTGATGTCACAATGGGGAAAATGGCATTGTGATGTCACAATGGGGGAAAGGGCATTGCGATGTCACAATGGGGAAAACTGCATTGTGATGTCACAATGGGGGAAAGGGCATTGTGATGTCACAATGCAGAAAACGGCATTGTGATGTCACAATGGGGGAAATGGCATTGTGATGTCACAATGGGGGAAATGGCATTGTGATATCACAATGGGGGAAATGGCATTGTGATGTCACAATGGGGGAAATGGCATTGTGATGTCACAATGGGTGAAATGGCATTGTGATGTCACAATGGGGGAAAGAGCATTGTGATGTCACAATAGGGAAAACGGCATTGTAATGTCACAATGGGGGAAATGGCATTGTGATGTCACAATGGGGGAAAGGGCATTGTGATGTCACAATGTGGAAAACGGCATTGTGATGTCACAATGGGGGAAAGGGCATTGCGATGTCACAATGCGGAAAACTGCATTGTGATGTCACAATGGGGGAAAGGGCATTGTGATGTCACAATGGGGAAAACGGCATTGTAATGTCACAATGGGGGAAATGGAATTGTGATGTCACAATGGGAAAAACAGCATTGTGATGTCACAATGGGGGAAACGGCATTGTGATATCACAATGGGGAAAGGGCATTGTGATGTCACAATGGAGGAAATGGCATTGTGATGTCACAATAGGGAAAACAGCATTGTGATGTCACAATGGGGGAAAGGGCATTGTGATGTCACAATGGGGTAAACTGCATTGTGATGTCACAATGGGGGAAACAACATTGTGATGTCACAATGGGGGAAATGGCATTGTGATGTCACAATGGGGGAAATGGCATTGTGATGTCACAATGGGGGAAACGGCATTGTGATGTCACAATGGGGGAAACGGCATTGTGATGTCACAATGGGGGAAATGGCATTGTGATGTCACAATGGGGGAAAGGGCATTGTGATGTCACAATGGGGTAAACTGCATTGTGATGTCACAATGGGGGAAAGGGCATTGTGATGTCACAATGCGGAAAACTGCATTGTGATGTCACAATGGGGGAAAGGGCATTGTTATGTCACAATGGGGAAAACTGCATTGTGATGTCACAATGGGGGAAAAGTCATTGTGATGTCACAATGTGGGAAATGGCATTGTGATGTCACAATAGGGAAAACAGCATTGTGATGTGACAATGGGGGAAAGGGCATTGTGATGTCACAATGTGGTTAACTGCATTGTGATGTCACAATGGGGGAAATGGCATTGTGATGTCACAATGGGGGAAATGGCATTGTGATGTCACAATGGGGAAAGGGCATTGTGATGTCACAATAGGGAAACGGCATTGTGATGTCACAATGGGGGAAAGGGCATTGTGATGTCACAATGGGGTAAACTGCATTCTGGTGTCACAATGGGGGAAACGGCATTGTGATGTCACAATGGGGGAAATGGCATTGTGATGTCACAATGGGGAAAGGGCATTGTGATGTCACAGTAGGGAAAACGGCATTGTGATGTCACAATGGGGTAAAGGGCATTGTGATGTCACAATGGGGGAAATGGCATTGTGATGTCACAATGGGGGAAATGGCATTGTGATGTCACACTGGGGGAAATGGCATTGTGATGTCACAATGGGGAAAAGGGCATTGTGATGTCACAATGGGGAAAACGGCATTGTGATGTCAACAATGGGGGAAATGGCATTGTGATGTCACAATGGGGGAAAGGGCATTGTGATGTCACAATGGGGGAAAGGACATTGTGATGTCACAATGGGGGAAACGGCATTGTGATGTCCCAATGGGGAAAACGGCATTGTGATGTCACAATGGGGGAAAGGGCATTGTGATGTCACAATGAGGTAAACTGCATTGTGATGTCACAATGGGGGAAATGGCATTGTGATGTCACAATGGGGGAAATGGCATTGTGATGTCACACTGGGGGAAATGGCATTGTGATGTCACAATGGGGAAAAGGGCATTGTGATGTGACAATGGGAAAAAACGGCATTGTGATGTCACAATGGGGGAAAGGGCATTGTGATGTCACAATGGGGTAAACTGCATTGTGATGTCACAATGGGGGAAACGGCATTGTGATGTCGCAATGGGGGAAACGGCATTGTGATGTCACAATGGGGGAAATGGCATTGTGATGTCACAATGGGGGAAAGGGCATTGTGATGTCACAATGGGGTAAACTGCATTGTGATGTCACAATGGGGGAAATGGCATTGTGATGTCACAATGGGGGAAAGGGCATTGTGATGTCACAATGGGGTAAACTGCATTGTGATGTCACAATGGGGGAAAGGGCATTGTGATGTCACAATGCGGAAAACTGCATTGTGATGTCACAATGGGGGAAAGGGCATTGTTATGTCACAATGGGGAAAACTGCATTGTGATGTCACAATGGGGGAAAAGTCATTGTGATGTCACAATGTGGGAAATGGCATTGTGATGTCACAATAGGGAAAACAGCATTGTGATGTCACAATGGGGGAAAGGGCATTGTGATGTCACAATGTGGTTAACTGCATTGTGATGTCACAATGGGGGAAATGGCATTGTGATGTCACAATGGGGGAAATGGCATTGTGATGTCACAATGGGGAAAGGGCATTGTGATGTCACAATAGGGAAACGGCATTGTGATGTCACAATGGGGGAAAGGGCATTGTGATGTCACAATGGGGTAAACTGCATTCTGGTGTCACAATGGGGGAAACGGCATTGTGATGTCACAATGGGGGAAATGGCATTGTGATGTCACAATGGGGAAAGGGCATTGTGATGTCACAGTAGGGAAAACGGCATTGTGATGTCACAATGGGGTAAAGGGCATTGTGATGTCACAATGGGGGAAATGGCATTGTGATGTCACAATGGGGGAAATGGCATTGTGATGTCACACTGGGGGAAATTGCATTGTGATGTCACAATGGGGAAAAGGGCATTGTGATGTCACAATGGGGAAAACGGCATTGTGATGTCAACAATGGGGGAAATGGCATTGTGATGTCACAATGGGGGAAAGGGCATTGCGATGTCACAATGGGGGAAAGGACATTGTGATGTCACAATGGGGGAAACGGCATTGTGATGTCCCAATGGGGAAAACGGCATTGTGATGTCACAATGGGGGAAAGGGCATTGTGATGTCACAATGGGGTAAACTGCATTATGATGTCACAATGGGGGAAATGGCATTGTGATGTCACAATGGGGGAAATGGCATTGTGATGTCACACTGGGGGAAATGGCATTGTGATGTCACAATGGGGAAAAGGGCATTGTGATGTCACAATGGGAAAAAACGGCATTGTGATGTCACAATGGGGGAAAGGGCATTGTGATGTCACAATGGGGTAAACTGCATTGTGATGTCACAATGGGGGAAACGGCATTGTGATGTCACAATGGGGGAAAGGGCATTGTGATGTCACAATAGGGAAAACGGCATTGTGATGTCACAATGGGGGAAATTGCATTGTGATGTCACAAAGGGGGAAAGGGCATTGTGATGTCACAATGGGGAAAATGGCATTGTGATGTCACAATGGGGGAAAGGGCATTGCGATGTCACAATGGGGAAAACTGCATTGTGATGTCAGAATGGGGGAAAGGGCATTGTGATGTCACAATGCAGAAAACGGCATTGTGATGTCAGAATGGGGGAAATGGCATTGTGATGTCACAATGGGGGAAATGGCATTGTGATATCACAATGGGGGAAATGGCATTGTGATGTCACAATGGGGGAAATGGCATTGTGATGTCACAATGGGTGAAATGGCATTGTGATGTCACAATGGGGGAAATAGCATTGTGATGTCACAATAGGGAAAACGGCATTGTAATGTCACAATGGGGGAAATGGCATTGTGATGTCACAATGGGGGAAAGGGCATTGTGATGTCACAATGTGGAAAACGGCATTGTGATGTCACAATGGGGGAAAGGGCATTGCGATGTCACAATGGGGAAAACTGCATTGTGATGTCACAATGGGGGAAAGGGCATTGTGATGTCACAATGGGGGAAAGGGCATTGTGATGTCACAATGGGGAAAACGGCATTGTAATGTCACAATGGGGGAAATGGAATTGTGATGTCACAATGGGAAAAACAGCATTGTGATGTCACAATGGGGGAAACGGCATTGTGATATCACAATGGGGAAAGGGCATTGTGATGTCACAATGGAGGAAATGGCATTGTGATGTCACAATAGGGAAAACGGCATTGTGATGTCACAATGGGGGAAAGGGCATTGTGATGTCACAATGGGGTAAACTGCATTGTGATGTCACAATGGGGGAAACGGCACTGTGATGTCACAATGGGGGAAATGGCATTGTGATGTCACAATGGGGGAAATGGCATTGTGATGTCACAATGGGGGAAATGGCATTGTGATGTCACAATGGGGGAAACGGCATTGTGATGTCACAATGGGGGAAATGGCATTGTGATGTCACAATGGGGGAAAGGGCATTGTGATGTCACAATGGGGTAAACTGCATTGTGATGTCACAATGGGGGAAAGGGCATTGTGATGTCACAATGCGGAAAACGGCATTGTGATGTCACAATGGGGGAAAGGGCATTGTGATGTCACAAAGGGGAAAACTGCATTGTGATGTCACAATGGGGGAAAAGGCATTGTGATGTCACAATGTGGGAAATGGCATTGTGATGTCACAATAGGGAAAACAGCATTGTGATGTCACAATGGGGGAAAGGGCATTGTGATGTCACAATGTGGTTAACTGCATTGTGATGTCACAATGGGGGAAATGGCATTGTGATGTCACAATGGGGGAAATGGCATTGTGATGTCACAATGGGGAAAGGGCATTGTGATGTCACAATGGAGGAAATGGCATTGTGATGTCACAATAGGGAAACGGCATTGTGATGTCACAATGGGGGAAAGGGCATTGTGATGTCACAATGGGGTAAACTGCATTCTGATGTCACAATGGGGGAAACGGCATTGTGATGTCACAATGGGGGAAATGGCATTGTGATGTCACAATGGGGAAAGGGCATTGTGATGTCACAGTAGGGAAAACGGCATTGTGATGTCACAATGGGGGAAATGGCATTGTGATGTCACAATGGGGGAAATGGCATTGTGATGTCACAATGGGGGAAATGGCATTGTGATGTCACAATGGGGGAAACGGCATTGTGATGTCACAATGGGGGAAATGGCATTGTGATGTCACAATGGGGGAAAGGGCATTGTGATGTCACAATGGGGTAAACTGCATTGTGATGTCACAATGGGGGAAAGGGCACTGTGATGTCACAATGCGGATAACGGCATTGTGATGTCACAATGGGGAAAAGGGCATTGTGATGTCACAATGGGGAAAACTGCATTGTGATGTCACAATGGGGGAAAAGGCATTGTGATGTCACAATGTGGGAAATGGCATTGTGATGTCACAATAGGGAAAACAGCATTGTGATGTCACAATGGGGGAAAGGGCATTGTGATGTCACAATGTGGTTAACTGCATTGTGATGTCACAATGGGGGAAATGGCATTGTGATGTCACAATGGGGGAAATGGCATTGTGATGTCACAATGGGGAAAGGGCATTGTGATGTCACAATGGAGGAAATGGCATTGTGATGTCACAATAGGGAAACGGCATTGTGATGTCACAATGGGGGAAAGGGCATTGTGATGTCACAATGGGGTAAACTGCATTCTGATGTCACAATGGGGGAAACGGCATTGTGATGTCACAATGGGGGAAATGGCATTGTGATGTCACAATGGGGAAAGGGCATTGTGATGTCACAGTAGGGAAAACGGCATTGTGATGTCACAATGGGGGAAAGGGCATTGTGATGTCACAATGGGGTAAACTGCATTGTGATGTCACAATGAGGGAAACGGCATTGTGATGTCACAATGGGGGAAAGGGCATTGTGATGTCACAATGGGGGAAAGGGCATTGTGATGTCACAATAGGGAAAACGGCATTGTGATGTCACAATGGGGGAAATGGCATGGTGATGTCACAATGGGGGAAAGGGCATTGTGATGTCACAATGGGGAAAATGGCATTGTGTTGTCACAATGGGGGAAAGGGCATTGCGGTGTCACAATGGGGAAAACTGCATTGTGATGTCAGAATGGGGGAAAGGGCATTGTGATGTCACAATGCAGAAAACGGCATTGTGATGTCACAATGGGGGAAATGGCATTGTGATGTCACACTGGGGGAAATGGCATTGTGATGTCACAATGGGGAAAAGGGCATTGTGATGTCACAATGGGGAAAACGGCATTGTGATGTCAACAATGGGGGAAATGGCATTGTGATGTCACAATGGGGGAAAGGGCATTGTGATGTCACAATGGGGGAAAGGACATTGTGATGTCACAATGGGGGAAACGGCATTGTGATGTCCCAATGGGGAAAACGGCATTGTGATGTCACAATGGGGGAAAGGGCATTGTGATGTCACAATGAGGTAAACTGCATTGTGATGTCACAATGGGGGAAATGGCATTGTGATGTCACAATGGGGGAAATGGCATTGTGATGTCACACTGGGGGAAATGGCATTGTGATGTCACAATGGGGAAAAGGGCATTGTGATGTCACAATGGGAAAAAACGGCATTGTGATGTCACAATGGGGGAAAGGGCATTGTGATGTCACAATGGGGTAAACTGCATTGTGATGTCACAATGGGGGAAACGGCATTGTGATGTCGCAATGGGGGAAACGGCATTGTGATGTCACAATGGGGGAAATGGCATTGTGATGTCACAATGGGGGAAAGGGCATTGTGATGTCACAATGGGGTAAACTGCATTGTGATGTCACAATGGGGGAAATGGCATTGTGATGTCACAATGGGGGAAAGGGCATTGTGATGTCACAATGGGGTAAACTGCATTGTGATGTCACAATGGGGGAAAGGGCATTGTGATGTCACAATGCGGAAAACTGCATTGTGATGTCACAATGGGGGAAAGGGCATTGTTATGTCACAATGGGGAAAACTGCATTGTGATGTCACAATGGGGGAAAAGTCATTGTGATGTCACAATGTGGGAAATGGCATTGTGATGTCACAATAGGGAAAACAGCATTGTGATGTCACAATGGGGGAAAGGGCATTGTGATGTCACAATGTGGTTAACTGCATTGTGATGTCACAATGGGGGAAATGGCATTGTGATGTCACAATGGGGGAAATGGCATTGTGATGTCACAATGGGGAAAGGGCATTGTGATGTCACAATAGGGAAACGGCATTGTGATGTCACAATGGGGGAAAGGGCATTGTGATGTCACAATGGGGTAAACTGCATTCTGGTGTCACAATGGGGGAAACGGCATTGTGATGTCACAATGGGGGAAATGGCATTGTGATGTCACAATGGGGAAAGGGCATTGTGATGTCACAGTAGGGAAAACGGCATTGTGATGTCACAATGGGGTAAAGGGCATTGTGATGTCACAATGGGGGAAATGGCATTGTGATGTCACAATGGGGGAAATGGCATTGTGATGTCACACTGGGGGAAATTGCATTGTGATGTCACAATGGGGAAAAGGGCATTGTGATGTCACAATGGGGAAAACGGCATTGTGATGTCAACAATGGGGGAAATGGCATTGTGATGTCACAATGGGGGAAAGGGCATTGCGATGTCACAATGGGGGAAAGGACATTGTGATGTCACAATGGGGGAAACGGCATTGTGATGTCCCAATGGGGAAAACGGCATTGTGATGTCACAATGGGGGAAAGGGCATTGTGATGTCACAATGGGGTAAACTGCATTATGATGTCACAATGGGGGAAATGGCATTGTGATGTCACAATGGGGGAAATGGCATTGTGATGTCACACTGGGGGAAATGGCATTGTGATGTCACAATGGGGAAAAGGGCATTGTGATGTCACAATGGGAAAAAACGGCATTGTGATGTCACAATGGGGGAAAGGGCATTGTGATGTCACAATGGGGTAAACTGCATTGTGATGTCACAATGGGGGAAACGGCATTGTGATGTCACAATGGGGGAAAGGGCATTGTGATGTCACAATAGGGAAAACGGCATTGTGATGTCACAATGGGGGAAATTGCATTGTGATGTCACAAAGGGGGAAAGGGCATTGTGATGTCACAATGGGGAAAATGGCATTGTGATGTCACAATGGGGGAAAGGGCATTGCGATGTCACAATGGGGAAAACTGCATTGTGATGTCAGAATGGGGGAAAGGGCATTGTGATGTCACAATGCAGAAAACGGCATTGTGATGTCAGAATGGGGGAAATGGCATTGTGATGTCACAATGGGGGAAATGGCATTGTGATATCACAATGGGGGAAATGGCATTGTGATGTCACAATGGGGGAAATGGCATTGTGATGTCACAATGGGTGAAATGGCATTGTGATGTCACAATGGGGGAAATAGCATTGTGATGTCACAATAGGGAAAACGGCATTGTAATGTCACAATGGGGGAAATGGCATTGTGATGTCACAATGGGGGAAAGGGCATTGTGATGTCACAATGTGGAAAACGGCATTGTGATGTCACAATGGGGGAAAGGGCATTGCGATGTCACAATGGGGAAAACTGCATTGTGATGTCACAATGGGGGAAAGGGCATTGTGATGTCACAATGGGGGAAAGGGCATTGTGATGTCACAATGGGGAAAACGGCATTGTAATGTCACAATGGGGGAAATGGAATTGTGATGTCACAATGGGAAAAACAGCATTGTGATGTCACAATGGGGGAAACGGCATTGTGATATCACAATGGGGAAAGGGCATTGTGATGTCACAATGGAGGAAATGGCATTGTGATGTCACAATAGGGAAAACGGCATTGTGATGTCACAATGGGGGAAAGGGCATTGTGATGTCACAATGGGGTAAACTGCATTGTGATGTCACAATGGGGGAAACGGCACTGTGATGTCACAATGGGGGAAATGGCATTGTGATGTCACAATGGGGGAAATGGCATTGTGATGTCACAATGGGGGAAATGGCATTGTGATGTCACAATGGGGGAAACGGCATTGTGATGTCACAATGGGGGAAATGGCATTGTGATGTCACAATGGGGGAAAGGGCATTGTGATGTCACAATGGGGTAAACTGCATTGTGATGTCACAATGGGGGAAAGGGCATTGTGATGTCACAATGCGGAAAACGGCATTGTGATGTCACAATGGGGGAAAGGGCATTGTGATGTCACAAAGGGGAAAACTGCATTGTGATGTCACAATGGGGGAAAAGGCATTGTGATGTCACAATGTGGGAAATGGCATTGTGATGTCACAATAGGGAAAACAGCATTGTGATGTCACAATGGGGGAAAGGGCATTGTGATGTCACAATGTGGTTAACTGCATTGTGATGTCACAATGGGGGAAATGGCATTGTGATGTCACAATGGGGGAAATGGCATTGTGATGTCACAATGGGGAAAGGGCATTGTGATGTCACAATGGAGGAAATGGCATTGTGATGTCACAATAGGGAAACGGCATTGTGATGTCACAATGGGGGAAAGGGCATTGTGATGTCACAATGGGGTAAACTGCATTCTGATGTCACAATGGGGGAAACGGCATTGTGATGTCACAATGGGGGAAATGGCATTGTGATGTCACAATGGGGAAAGGGCATTGTGATGTCACAGTAGGGAAAACGGCATTGTGATGTCACAATGGGGGAAATGGCATTGTGATGTCACAATGGGGGAAATGGCATTGTGATGTCACAATGGGGGAAATGGCATTGTGATGTCACAATGGGGGAAACGGCATTGTGATGTCACAATGGGGGAAATGGCATTGTGATGTCACAATGGGGGAAAGGGCATTGTGATGTCACAATGGGGTAAACTGCATTGTGATGTCACAATGGGGGAAAGGGCACTGTGATGTCACAATGCGGATAACGGCATTGTGATGTCACAATGGGGAAAAGGGCATTGTGATGTCACAATGGGGAAAACTGCATTGTGATGTCACAATGGGGGAAAAGGCATTGTGATGTCACAATGTGGGAAATGGCATTGTGATGTCACAATAGGGAAAACAGCATTGTGATGTCACAATGGGGGAAAGGGCATTGTGATGTCACAATGGGGTAAACTGCATTCTGATGTCACAATGGGGGAAACGGCATTGTGATGTCACAATGGGGGAAATGGCATTGTGATGTCACAATGGGGAAAGGGCATTGTGATGTCACAGTAGGGAAAACGGCATTGTGATGTCACAATGGGGGAAAGGGCATTGTGATGTCACAATGGGGTAAACTGCATTGTGATGTCACAATGAGGGAAACGGCATTGTGATGTCACAATGGGGGAAAGGGCATTGTGATGTCACAATGGGGGAAAGGGCATTGTGATGTCACAATAGGGAAAACGGCATTGTGATGTCACAATGGGGGAAATGGCATGGTGATGTCACAATGGGGGAAAGGGCATTGTGATGTCACAATGGGGAAAATGGCATTGTGTTGTCACAATGGGGGAAAGGGCATTGCGGTGTCACAATGGGGAAAACTGCATTGTGATGTCAGAATGGGGGAAAGGGCATTGTGATGTCACAATGCAGAAAACGGCATTGTGATGTCACAATGGGGGAAATGGCATTGTGATGTCACAATGGGGGAAATGGCATTGTGATATCACAATGGGGGAAATGGCATTGTGATGTCACAATGGGGGAAATGGCATTGTGATGTCACAATGGGTGAAATGGCATTGTGATGTCACAATGGGGGAAAGAGCATTGTGATGTCACAATAGGGAAAACGGCATTGTAATGTCACAATGGGGGAAATGGCATTGTGATGTCACAATGGGGGAAAGGGCATTGTGATGTCACAATGTGGAAAACGGCATTGTGATGTCACAATGGGGGAAAGGGCATTGCGATGTCACAATGCGGAAAACTGCATTGTGATGTCACAATGGGGGAAAGGGCATTGTGATGTCACAATGGGGAAAACAGCATTGTAATGTCACAATGGGGGAAATGGAATTGTGATGTCACAATGGGAAAAACAGCATTGTGATGTCACAATGGGGGAAACGGCATTGTGATATCACAATGGGGAAAGGGCATTGTGATGTCACAATGGAGGAAATGGCATTGTGATGTCACAATAGGGAAAACGGCATTGTGATGTCACAATGGGGGAAAGGGCATTGTGATGTCACAATAGGGTAAACTGCATTGTGATGTCACAATGGGGGAAACGACATTGTGATGTCACAATGGGGGAAATGGCATTGTGATGTCACAATGGGGGAAATGGCATTGTGATGTCACAATGGGGGAAACGGCATTGTGATGTCACAATGGGGGAAACGGCATTGTGATGTCACAATGGGGGGAATGGCATTGTGATGTCACAATGGGGGAAAGGGCATTGTGATGTCACAATGGGGTAAACTGCATTGTGATGTCACAATGGGGGAAAGGGCATTGTGATGTCACAATGCGGAAAACGGCATTGTGATGTCACAATGGGGGAAAAGTCATTGTGATGTCACAATGTGGGAAATGGCATTGTAATGTCACAATAGGGAAAACAGCATTGTGATGTCACAATGGGGGAAAGGGCATTGTGATGTCACAATGTGATTAACTGCATTGTGATGTCACAATGGGGGAAATGGCATTGTGATGTCACAATGGGGGAAATGGCATTGTGATGTCACAATGGGGAAAGGGCATTGTGATGTCACAATAGGGAAACGGCATTGTGATGTCACAATGGGGTAAACTGCATTCTGGTGTCACAATGGGGGAAACGGCATTGTGATGTCACAATGGGGGAAATGGCATTGTGATGTCACAATGGGGAAAGGGCATTGTGATGTCACAGTAGGGAAAACGGCATTGTGATGTCACAATGGGGGAAAGGGCATTGTGATGTCACAATGGGGTAAACTGCATTGTGATGTCACAATGGGGGAAACGGCATTGTGATGTCACAATGGGGGAAACGGCATTGTGATGTCACAATGGGGGAAATGGCATTGTGATGTCACAATGGGGGAAATGGCATTGTGATGTCACACTGGGGGAAATGGCATTGTGATGTCACAATGGGGAAAAGGGCATTGTGATGTCACAATGGGGAAAACGGCATTGTGATGTCAACAATGGGGGAAATGGCATTGTGATGTCACAAGGGGGAAAGGGCATTGTGATGTCACAATGGGGGAAAGGACATTGTGATGTCACAATGGGGGAAACGGCATTGTGATGTCCCAATGGGGAAAACGGCATTGTGATGTCACAATGGGGGAAAGGGCATTGTGATGTCACAATGGGGTAAACTGCATTGTGATGTCACAATGGGGGAAATGGCATTGTGATGTCACAATGGGGGAAATGGCATTGTGATGTCACACTGGGGGAAATGGCATTGTGATGTCACAATGGGGAAAAGGGCATTGTGATGTCACAATGGGAAAAAACGGCATTGTGATGTCACAATGGGGGAAAGGGCATTGTGATGTCACAATGGGGTAAACTGCATTGTGATGTCACAATGGGGGAAAGGGCATTGGGATGTCACAATGGGGGAAAGGGCATTGTGATGTCACAATAGGGAAAACGGCATTGTGATGTCACAATGGGGGAAATGGCATGGTGATGTCACAATGGGGGAAAGGGCATTGTGATGTCACAATGGGGAAAATGGCATTGTGATGTCACAATGGGGGAAAGGGCATTGCGATGTCACAATGGGGAAAACTGCATTGTGATGTCAGAATGGGGGAAAGGGCATTGTGATGTCACAATGCAGAAAACGGCATTGTGATGTCACAATGGGGGAAATGGCATTGTGATGTCACAATGGGGGAAATGGCATTGTGATATCACAATGGGGGAAATGGCATTGTGATGTCACAATGGGGGAAAGGGCATTGTGATGTCACAATGGGGTAAACTGCATTGTGATGTCACAATGGGGGAAACAACATTGTGATGTCACAATGGGGGAAATGGCATTGTGATGTCACAATGGGGGAAATGGCATTGTGATGTCACAATGGGGGAAACGGCATTGTGATGTCACAATGGGGGAAACGGCATTGTGATGTCACAATGGGGGAAATGGCATTGTGATGTCACAATGGGGGAAAGGGCATTGTGATGTCACAATGGGGTAAACTGCATTGTGATGTCACAATGGGGGAAAGGGCATTGTGATGTCACAATGCGGAAAACTGCATTGTGATGTCACAATGGGGGAAAGGGCATTGTTATGTCACAATGGGGAAAACTGCATTGTGATGTCACAATGGGGGAAAAGTCATTGTGATGTCACAATGTGGGAAATGGCATTGTGATGTCACAATAGGGAAAACAGCATTGTGATGTCACAATGGGGGAAAGGGCATTGTGATGTCACAATGTGGTTAACTGCATTGTGATGTCACAATGGGGGAAATGGCATTGTGATGTCACAATGGGGGAAATGGCATTGTGATGTCACAATGGGGAAAGGGCATTGTGATGTCACAATAGGGAAACGGCATTGAGATGTCATAATGGGGGAAAGGGCATTGTGATGTCACAATGGGGTAAACTGCATTCTGGTGTCACAATGGGGGAAACGGCATTGTGATGTCACAATGGGGGAAATGGCATTGTGATGTCACAATGGGGAAAGGGCATTGTGATGTCACAGTAGGGAAAACGGCATTGTGATGTCACAATGGGGTAAAGGGCATTGTGATGTCACAATGGGGGAAATGGCATTGTGATGTCACAATGGGGGAAATGGCATTGTGATGTCACACTGGGGGAAATGGCATTGTGATGTCACAATGGGGAAAAGGGCATTGCGATGTCACAATGGGGAAAACGGCATTGTGATGTCAACAATGGGGGAAATGGCATTGTGATGTCACAATGGGGGAAAGGGCATTGTGATGTCACAATGGGGGAAAGGACATTGTGATGTCACAATGGGGGAAACGGCATTGTGATGTCCCAATGGGGAAAACGGCATTGTGATGTCACAATGGGGGAAAGGGCATTGTGATGTCACAATGGGGTAAACTGCATTGTGATGTCACAATGGGGGAAATGGCATTGTGATGTCACAATGGGGGAAATGGCATTGTGATGTCACACTGGGGGAAATGGCATTGTGATGTCACAATGGGGAAAAGGGCATTGTGATGTCACAATGGGAAAAAACGGCATTGTGATGTCACAATGGGGGAAAGGGCATTGTGATGTCACAATGGGGTAAACTGCATTGTGATGTCACAATGGGGGAAACGGCATTGTGATGTCACAATGGGGGAAACGGCATTGTGATGTCACAATGCGGAAAACTGCATTGTGATGTCACAATGGGGGAAATGGCATTGTGATGTCACAATGGGGGAAATGGCATTGTGATGTCACAATGGGGAAAGGGCATTGTGATGTCACAATAGGGAAATGGCATTGTGATGTCACAATGGGGGAAAGGGCATTGTGATGTCACAATGGGGTAAACTGCATTCTGGTGTCACAATGGGGGAAACGGCATTGTGATGTCACAATGAGGGAAACGGCATTGTGATGTCACAATGGGGGAAATGGCATTGTGATGTCACAATGGGGGAAAGGGCATTGTGATGTCACAATGGGGTAAACTGCATTGTGATGTCACAATGGGGGAAAGGGCATTGTGATGTCACAATGCGGATAACGGCATTGTGATGTCACAATGGGGGAAAGGGCATTGTGATGTCACAAAGGGGAAAACTGCATTGTGATGTCACAATGGGGGAAAAGGCATTGTGATGTCACAATGTGGGAAATGGCATTGTGATGTCACAATAGGGAAAACAGCATTGTGATGTCACAATGGGGGAAAGGGCATTGTGATGTCACAATGTGGTTAACTGCATTGTG
Organism: Eleutherodactylus coqui; assembly: GCF_035609145.1. Taxonomy (NCBI): domain Eukaryota; kingdom Metazoa; phylum Chordata; class Amphibia; order Anura; family Eleutherodactylidae; genus Eleutherodactylus; species Eleutherodactylus coqui. Next base: position 1,352,449 of record NW_027102000.1, on the reverse strand, counting down.
ATGTCACAATGGGGGAAATGGCATTGTGTTGTCACAATGGGGGAAATGGCATTGTGATGTCACAATGGGGAAAGGGCATTGTGATGTCACAATGGAGGAAATGGCATTGTGATGTCACAATAGGGAAACGGCATTGTGATGTCACAATGGGGGAAAGGGCATTGTGATGTCACAATGGGGTAAACTGCATTCTGATGTCACAATGGGGGAAACGGCATTGTGATGTCACAATGGGGGAAATGGCATTGTGATGTCACAATGGGGAAAGGGCATTGTGATGTCACAGTAGGGAAAACGGCATTGTGATGTCACAATGGGGGAAAGGGCATTGTGATGTCACAATGGGGTAAACTGCATTGTGATGTCACAATGGGGGAAACGGCATTGTGATGTCACAATGGGGGAAATGGCATGGTGATGTCACAATGGGGGAAAGGGCATTGTGATGTCACAATGGGGAAAATGGCATTGTGATGTCACAATGGGGGAAAGGGCATTGCGTTGTCACAATGGGGAAAACTGCATTGTGATGTCAGAATGGGGGAAAGGGCATTGTGATGTCACAATGCAGAAAACGGCATTGTGATGTCACAATGGGGGAAATGGCATTGTGATGTCACAATGGGGGAAATGGCATTGTGATATCACAATGGGGGAAATGGCATTGTGATGTCACAATGGGGGAAATGGCATTGTGATGTCACAATGGGTGAAATGGCATTGTGATGTCACAATGGGGGAAAGAGCATTGTGATGTCACAATAGGAAAAACTGCATTGTAATGTCACAATGGGGGAAATGGCATTGTGATGTCACAATGGGGGAAAGGGCATTGTGATGTCACAATGTGGAAAACGGCATTGTGATGTCACAATGGGGGAAAGGGCATTGCGATGTCACAATGCGGAAAACTGCATTGTGATGTCACAATGGGGGAAAGGGCATTGTGATGTCACAATGAGGGAAAACGGCATTGTAATGTCACAATGGGGGAAATGGAATTGTGATGTCACAATGGGAAAAACAGCATTGTGATGTCACAATGGGGGAAACGGCATTGTGATATCACAATGGGGAAAGGGCATTGTGATGTCACAATGGAGGAAATGGCATTGTGATGTCACAATAGGGAAAACGGCATTGTGATGTCACAATGGGGGAAAGGGCATTGTGATGTCACAATAGGGTAAACTGCATTGTGATGTCACAATGGGGGAAACGACATTGTGATGTCACAATGGGGGAAATGGCATTGTGATGTCACAATGGGGGAAATGGCATTGTGATGTCACAATGGGGGAAACGGCATTGTGATGTCACAATGGGGGAAACGGCATTGTGATGTCACAATGGGGGGAATGGCATTGTGATGTCACAATGGGGGAAAGGGCATTGTGATGTCACAATGGGGTAAACTGCATTGTGATGTCACAATGGGGGAAAGGGCATTGTGATGTCACAATGCGGAAAACGGCATTGTGATGTCACAATGGGGGAAAGGGCATTGTTATGTCACAATGGGGAAAACTGCATTGTGATGTCACAATGGGGGAAAAGTCATTGTGATGTCACAATGTGGGAAATGGCATTGTGATGTCACAATAGGGAAAACAGCATTGTGATGTCACAATGGGGGAAAGGGCATTGTGATGTCACAATGTGGTTAACTGCATTGTGATGTCACAATGGGGGAAATGGCATTGTGATGTCACAATGGGGGAAATGGCATTGTGATGTCACAATGGGGAAAGGGCATTGTGATGTCACAATAGGGAAACGGCATTGTGATGTCACAATGGGGGAAAGGGCATTGTGATGTCACAATGGGGTAAACTGCATTCTGGTGTCACAATGGGGGAAACGGCATTGTGATGTCACAATGGGGGAAATGGCATTGTGATGTCACAATGGGGAAAGGGCATTGTGATGTCACAGTAGGGAAAACGGCATTGTGATGTCACAATGGGGGAAAGGGCATTGTGATGTCACAATGGGGTAAACTGCGTTGTGATGTCACAATGGGGGAAACGGCATTGTGATGTCACAATGGGGGAAACGGCATTGTGATGTCACAATGGGGGAAATGGCATTGTGATGTCACAATGGGGGAAATGGCATTGTGATGTCACACCGGGGGAAATGGCATTGTGATGTCACAATGGGGAAAAGGGCATTGTGATGTCACAATGGGGAAAACGGCATTGTGATGTCAACAATGGGGGAAATGGCATTGTGATGTCACAAGGGGGAAAGGGCATTGTGATGTCACAATGGGGGAAAGGACATTGTGATGTCACAATGGGGAAAGGGCATTGTGATGTCACAGTAGGGAAAACGGCATTGTGATGTCACAATGGGGAAAAGGGCATTGTGATGTCACAATGGGGTAAACTGCATTGTGATGTCACAATGGGGGAAACGGCATTGTGATGTCACAATGGGGGAAACGGCATTGTGATGTCACAATGGGGGAAATGGCATTGTGATGTCACAATGGGGGAAATGGCATTGTGATGTCACACCGGGGGAAATGGCATTGTGATGTCACAATGGGGAAAAGGGCATTGTGATGTCACAATGGGGAAAACGGCATTGTGATGTCAACAATGGGGGAAATGGCATTGTGATGTCACAAGGGGGAAAGGGCATTGTGATGTCACAATGGGGGAAAGGACATTGTGATGTCCCAATGGGGAAAACGGCATTGTGATGTCACAATGGGGGAAAGGGCATTGTGATGTCACAATGGGGTAAACTGCATTGTGATGTCACAATGGGGGAAATGGCATTGTGATGTCACAATGGGGGAAATGGCATTGTGATGTCACACTGGGGGAAATGGCATTGTGATGTCACAATGGGGAAAGGGCATTGTGATGTCACAGTAGGGAAAACGGCATTGTGATGTCACAATGGGGGAAAGGGCATTGTGATGTCACAATGGGGTAAACTGCATTGTGATGTCACAATGGGGGAAACGGCATTGTGATGTCACAATGGGGGAAACGGCATTGTGATGTCACAATGGGGGAAATGGCATTGTGATGTCACAATGGGGGAAATGGCATTGTGATGTCACACCGGGGGAAATGGCATTGTGATGTCACAATGGGGAAAAGGGCATTGTGATGTCACAATGGGGAAAACGGCATTGTGATGTCAACAATGGGGGAAATGGCATTGTGATGTCACAAGGGGGAAAGGGCATTGTGATGTCACAATGGGGGAAAGGACATTGTGATGTCACAATGGGGAAAGGGCATTGTGATGTCACAGTAGGGAAAACGGCATTGTGATGTCACAATGGGGGAAAGGGCATTGTGATGTCACAATGGGGTAAACTGCATTGTGATGTCACAATGGGGGAAACGGCATTGTGATGTCACAATGGGGGAAACGGCATTGTGATGTCACAATGGGGGAAATGGCATTGTGATGTCACAATGGGGGAAATGGCATTGTGATGTCACACCGGGGGAAATGGCATTGTGATGTCACAATGGGGAAAAGGGCATTGTGATGTCACAATGGGGAAAACGGCATTGTGATGTCAACAATGGGGGAAATGGCATTGTGATGTCACAAGGGGGAAAGGGCATTGTGATGTCACAATGGGGGAAATGGCATTGTGATGTCACAAGGGGGAAAGGGCATTGTGATGTCACAATGGGGGAAAGGACATTGTGATGTCACAATGGGGAAAGGGCATTGTGATGTCACAGTAGGGAAAACGGCATTGTGATGTCACAATGGGGGAAAGGGCATTGTGATGTCACAATGGGGTAAACTGCATTGTGATGTCACAATGGGGGAAACGGCATTGTGATGTCACAATGGGGGAAATGGCATTGTGATGTCACAATGGGGAAAAGGGCATTGTGATGTCACAATGGGGAAAACGGCATTGTGATGTCAACAATGGGGGAAATGGCATTGTGATGTCACAAGGGGGAAAGGGCATTGTGATGTCACAATGGGGTAAACTGCATTGTGATGTCACAATGGGGGAAATGGCATTGTGATGTCACAATGGGGGAAATGGCATTGTGATGTCACACTGGGGGAAATGGCATTGTGATGTCACAATGGGGAAAAGGGCATTGTGATGTCACAATGGGAAAAAACGGCATTGTGATGTCACAATGGGGAAAATGGCATTGTGATGTCACAATGGGGGAAAGGGCATTGCGATGTCACAATGGGGAAAACTGCATTGTGATGTCAGAATGGGGGAAAGGGCATTGTGATGTCACAATGCAGAAAACGGCATTGTGATGTCACAATGGGGGAAATGGCATTGTGATGTCACAATGGGGGAAATGGCATTGTGATATCACAATGGGGGAAATGGCATTGTGATGTCACAATGGGGGAAATGGCATTGTGATGTCACAATGGGTGAAATGGCATTGTGATGTCACAATGGGGGAAAGAGCATTGTGATGTCACAATAGGGAAAACGGCATTGTAATGTCACAATGGGGGAAATGGCATTGTGATGTCACAATGGGGAAAGGGCATTGTGATGTCACAATGTGGAAAACGGCATTGTGATGTCACAATGGGGGAAAGGGCATTGCGATGTCACAATGCGGAAAACTGCATTGTGATGTCACAATGGGGGAAAGGGCATTGTGATGTCACAATGGGGAAAACGGCATTGTAATGTCACAATGGGGGAAATGGAATTGTGATGTCACAATGAGAAAAACAGCATTGTGATGTCACAATGGGGGAAACGGCATTGTGATATCACAATGGGGAAAGGGCATTGTGATGTCACAATGGAGGAAATGGCATTGTGATGTCACAATAGGGAAAACGGCATTGTGATGTCACAATGGGGGAAAGGGCATTGTGATGTCACAATGGGGTAAACTGCATTGTGATGTCACAATGGGGGAAACAACATTGTGATGTCACAATGGGGGAAATGGCATTGTGATGTCACAATGGGGGAAATGGCATTGTGATGTCACAATGGGGGAAACGGCATTGTGATGTCACAATGGGGGAAACGGCATTGTGATGTCACAATGGGGGAAATGGCATTGTGATGTCACAATGGGGGAAAGGGCATTGTGATGTCACAATGGGGTAAACTGCATTGTGATGTCACAATGGGGGAAAGGGCATTGTGATGTCCCAATGCGGAAAACTGCATTGTGATGTCACAATGGGGGAAAGGGCATTGTTATGTCACAATGGGGAAAACTGCATTGTGATGTCACAATGGGGGAAAAGTCATTGTGATGTCACAATGTGGGAAATGGCATTGTGATGTCACAATAGGGAAAACAGCATTGTGATGTCACAATGGGGGAATGGGCATTGTGATGTCACAATGTGGTTAACTGCATTGTGATGTCACAATGGGGGAAATGGCATTGTGATGTCACAATGGGGGAAATGGCATTGTGATGTCACAATGGGGAAAGGGCATTGTGATGTCACAATAGGGAAACGGCATTGTGATGTCACAATGGGGGAAAGGGCATTGTGATGTCACAATGGGGTAAACTGCATTCTGGTGTCACAATGGGGGAAACGGCATTGTGATGTCACAATGGGGGAAATGGCATTGTGATGTCACAATGGGGAAAGGGCATTGTGATGTCACAGTAGGGAAAACGGCATTGTGATGTCACAATGGGGTAAAGGGCATTGTGATGTCACAATGGGGGAAATGGCATTGTGATGTCACAATGGGGGAAATGGCATTGTGATGTCACACTGGGGGAAATGGCATTGTGATGTCACAATGGGGAAAAGGGCATTGTGATGTCACAATGGGGAAAACGGCATTGTGATGTCAACAATGGGGGAAATGGCATTGTGATGTCACAATGGGGGAAAGGGCATTGTGATGTCACAATGGGGGAAAGGACATTGTGATGTCACAATGGGGGAAACGGCATTGTGATGTCCCAATGGGGAAAACGGCATTGTGATGTCACAATGGGGGAAAGGGCATTGTGATGTCACAATGAGGTAAACTGCATTGTGATGTCACAATGGGGGAAATGGCATTGTGATGTCACAATGGGGGAAATGGCATTGTGATGTCACAATGGGGGAAACGGCATTGTGATGTCACAATGGGGGAAACGGCATTGTGATGTCACAATGGGGGGAATGGCATTGTGATGTCACAATGGGGGAAAGGGCATTGTGATGTCACAATGGGGTAAACTGCATTGTGATGTCACAATGGGGGAAAGGGCATTGTGATGTCACAATGCGGAAAACGGCATTGTGATGTCACAATGGGGGAAAGGGCATTGTTATGTCACAATGGGGAAAACTGCATTGTGATGTCACAATGGGGGAAAAGTCATTGTGATGTCACAATGTGGGAAATGGCATTGTGATGTCACAATAGGGAAAACAGCATTGTGATGTCACAATGGGGGAAAGGGCATTGTGATGTCACAATGTGGTTAACTGCATTGTGATGTCACAATGGGGGAAATGGCATTGTGATGTCACAATGGGGGAAATCGCATTGTGATGTCACAATGGGGAAAGGGCATTGTGATGTCACAATAGGGAAACGGCATTGTGATGTCACAATGGGGGAAAGGGCATTGTGATGTCACAATGGGGTAAACTGCATTCTGGTGTCACAATGGGGGAAACGGCATTGTGATGTCACAATGGGGGAAATGGCATTGTGATGTCACAATGGGGAAAGGGCATTGTGATGTCACAGTAGGGAAAACGGCATTGTGATGTCACAATGGGGGAAAGGGCATTGTGATGTCACAATGGGGTAAACTGCATTGTGATGTCACAATGGGGGAAACGGCATTGTGATGTCACAATGGGGGAAACGGCATTGTGATGTCACAATGGGGGAAATGGCATTGTGATGTCACAATGGGGGAAATGGCATTGTGATGTCACACCGGGGGAAATGGCATTGTGATGTCACAATGGGGAAAAGGGCATTGTGATGTCACAATGGGGAAAACGGCATTGTGATGTCAACAATGGGGGAAATGGCATTGTGATGTCACAAGGGGGAAAGGGCATTGTGATGTCACAATGGGGGAAAGGACATTGTGATGTCACAATGGGGAAAGGGCATTGTGATGTCACAGTAGGGAAAACGGCATTGTGATGTCACAATGGGGGAAAGGGCATTGTGATGTCACAATGGGGTAAACTGCATTGTGATGTCACAATGGGGGAAACGGCATTGTGATGTCACAATGGGGGAAACGGCATTGTGATGTCACAATGGGGGAAATGGCATTGTGATGTCACAATGGGGGAAATGGCATTGTGATGTCACACCGGGGGAAATGGCATTGTGATGTCACAATGGGGAAAAGGGCATTGTGATGTCACAATGGGGAAAACGGCATTGTGATGTCAACAATGGGGGAAATGGCATTGTGATGTCACAAGGGGGAAAGGGCATTGTGATGTCACAATGGGGGAAAGGACATTGTGATGTCCCAATGGGGAAAACGGCATTGTGATGTCACAATGGGGGAAAGGGCATTGTGATGTCACAATGGGGTAAACTGCATTGTGATGTCACAATGGGGGAAATGGCATTGTGATGTCACAATGGGGGAAATGGCATTGTGATGTCACACTGGGGGAAATGGCATTGTGATGTCACAATGGGGAAAGGGCATTGTGATGTCACAGTAGGGAAAACGGCATTGTGATGTCACAATGGGGGAAAGGGCATTGTGATGTCACAATGGGGTAAACTGCATTGTGATGTCACAATGGGGGAAACGGCATTGTGATGTCACAATGGGGGAAACGGCATTGTGATGTCACAATGGGGGAAATGGCATTGTGATGTCACAATGGGGGAAATGGCATTGTGATGTCACACCGGGGGAAATGGCATTGTGATGTCACAATGGGGAAAAGGGCATTGTGATGTCACAATGGGGAAAACGGCATTGTGATGTCAACAATGGGGGAAATGGCATTGTGATGTCACAAGGGGGAAAGGGCATTGTGATGTCACAATGGGGGAAAGGACATTGTGATGTCACAATGGGGAAAGGGCATTGTGATGTCACAGTAGGGAAAACGGCATTGTGATGTCACAATGGGGGAAAGGGCATTGTGATGTCACAATGGGGTAAACTGCATTGTGATGTCACAATGGGGGAAACGGCATTGTGATGTCACAATGGGGGAAACGGCATTGTGATGTCACAATGGGGGAAATGGCATTGTGATGTCACAATGGGGGAAATGGCATTGTGATGTCACACCGGGGGAAATGGCATTGTGATGTCACAATGGGGAAAAGGGCATTGTGATGTCACAATGGGGAAAACGGCATTGTGATGTCAACAATGGGGGAAATGGCATTGTGATGTCACAAGGGGGAAAGGGCATTGTGATGTCACAATGGGGGAAAGGACATTGTGATGTCCCAATGGGGAAAACGGCATTGTGATGTCACAATGGGGGAAAGGGCATTGTGATGTCACAATGGGGTAAACTGCATTGTGATGTCACAATGGGGGAAATGGCATTGTGATGTCACAATGGGGGAAATGGCATTGTGATGTCACACTGGGGGAAATGGCATTGTGATGTCACAATGGGGAAAAGGGCATTGTGATGTCACAATGGGAAAAAACGGCATTGTGATGTCACAATGGGGAAAATGGCATTGTGATGTCACAATGGGGGAAAGGGCATTGCGATGTCACAATGGGGAAAACTGCATTGTGATGTCAGAATGGGGGAAAGGGCATTGTGATGTCACAATGCAGAAAACGGCATTGTGATGTCACAATGGGGGAAATGGCATTGTGATGTCACAATGGGGGAAATGGCATTGTGATATCACAATGGGGGAAATGGCATTGTGATGTCACAATGGGGGAAATGGCATTGTGATGTCACAATGGGTGAAATGGCATTGTGATGTCACAATGGGGGAAAGAGCATTGTGATGTCACAATAGGGAAAACGGCATTGTAATGTCACAATGGGGGAAATGGCATTGTGATGTCACAATGGGGGAAAGGGCATTGTGATGTCACAATGTGGAAAACGGCATTGTGATGTCACAATGGGGGAAAGGGCATTGCGATGTCACAATGCGGAAAACTGCATTGTGATGTCACAATGGGGGAAAGGGCATTGTGATGTCACAATGGGGAAAACGGCATTGTAATGTCACAATGGGGGAAATGGAATTGTGATGTCACAATGGGAAAAACAGCATTGTGATGTCACAATGGGGGAAACGGCATTGTGATATCACAATGGGGAAAGGGCATTGTGATGTCACAATGGAGGAAATGGCATTGTGATGTCACAATAGGGAAAACGGCATTGTGATGTCACAATGGGGGAAAGGGCATTATGATGTCACAATGGGGTAAACTGCATTGTGATGTCACAATGGGGGAAACAACATTGTGATGTCACAATGGGGGAAATGGCATTGTGATGTCACAATGGGGGAAATGGCATTGTGATGTCACAATGGGGGAAACGGCATTGTGATGTCACAATGGGGGAAACGGCATTGTGATGTCACAATGGGGGAAATGGCATTGTGATGTCACAATGGGGGAAAGGGCATTGTGATGTCACAATGGGGGAAAGGGCATTGTGATGTCACAATGCGGAAAACTGCATTGTGATGTCACAATGGGGGAAAGGGCATTGTTATGTCACAATGGGGAAAACTGCATTGTGATGTCACAATGGGGAAAGGGCATTGTGATGTCACAATAGGGAAATGGCATTGTGATGTCACAATGGGGGAAAGGGCATTGTGATGTCACAATGGGGTAAACTGCATTCTGGTGTCACAATGGGGGAAACGGCATTGTGATGTCACAATGAGGGAAACGGCATTGTGATGTCACAATGGGGGAAATGGCATTGTGATGTCACAATGGGGGAAAGGGCATTGTGATGTCACAATGGGGTAAACTGCATTGTGATGTCACAATGGGGGAAAGGGCATTGTGATGTCACAATGCGGATAACGGCATTGTGATGTCACAATGGGGGAAAGGGCATTGTGATGTCACAAAGGGGAAAACTGCATTGTGATGTCACAATGGGGGAAAAGGCATTGTGATGTCACAATGTGGGAAATGGCATTGTGATGTCACAATAGGGAAAACAGCATTGTGATGTCACAATGGGGGAAAGGGCATTGTGATGTCACAATGTGGTTAACTGCATTGTGATGTCACAATGGGGGAAATGGCATTGTGTTGTCACAATGGGGGAAATGGCATTGTGATGTCACAATGGGGAAAGGGCATTGTGATGTCACAATGGAGGAAATGGCATTGTGATGTCACAATAGGGAAACGGCATTGTGATGTCACAATGGGGGAAAGGGCATTGTGATGTCACAATGGGGTAAACTGCATTCTGATGTCACAATGGGGGAAACGGCATTGTGATGTCACAATGGGGGAAATGGCATTGTGATGTCACAATGGGGAAAGGGCATTGTGATGTCACAGTAGGGAAAACGGCATTGTGATGTCACAATGGGGGAAAGGGCATTGTGATGTCACAATGGGGTAAACTGCATTGTGATGTCACAATGGGGGAAACGGCATTGTGATGTCACAATGGGGGAAAGGGCATTGTGATGTCACAATGGGGGAAAGGGCATTGTGATGTCACAATAGGGAAAACGGCATTGTGATGTCACAATGGGGGAAATGGCATGGTGATGTCACAATGGGGGAAAGGGCATTGTGATGTCACAATGGGGAAAATGGCATTGTGATGTCACAATGGGGGAAAGGGCATTGCGTTGTCACAATGGGGAAAACTGCATTGTGATGTCAGAATGGGGGAAAGGGCATTGTGATGTCACAATGCAGAAAACGGCATTGTGATGTCACAATGGGGGAAATGGCATTGTGATGTCACAATGGGGGAAATGGCATTGTGATATCACAATGGGGGAAATGGCATTGTGATGTCACAATGGGGGAAATGGCATTGTGATGTCACAATGGGTGAAATGGCATTGTGATGTCACAATGGGGGAAAGAGCATTGTGATGTCACAATAGGAAAAACTGCATTGTAATGTCACAATGGGGGAAATGGCATTGTGATGTCACAATGGGGGAAAGGGCATTGTGATGTCACAATGTGGAAAACGGCATTGTGATGTCACAATGGGGGAAAGGGCATTGCGATGTCACAATGCGGAAAACTGCATTGTGATGTCACAATGGGGGAAAGGGCATTGTGATGTCACAATGGGGAAAACGGCATTGTAATGTCACAATGGGGGAAATGGAATTGTGATGTCACAATGGGAAAAACAGCATTGTGATGTCACAATGGGGGAAACAGCATTGTGATGTCACAATGGGGGAAACGGCATTGTGATATCACAATGGGGAAAGGGCATTGTGATGTCACAATGGAGGAAATGGCATTGTGATGTCACAATAGGGAAAACGGCATTGTGATGTCACAATGGGGGAAAGGGCATTGTGATGTCACAATAGGGTAAACTGCATTGTGAAGTCACAATGGGGGAAACGACATTGTGATGTCACAATGGGGGAAATGGCATTGTGATGTCACAATGGGGGAAATGGCATTGTGATGTCACAATGGGGGAAACGGCATTGTGATGTCACAATGGGGGAAACGGCATTGTGATGTCACAATGGGGGGAATGGCATTGTGATGTCACAATGGGGGAAAGGTCATTGTGATGTCACAATGGGGTAAACTGCATTGTGATGTCACAATGGGGGAAAGGGCATTGTGATGTCACAATGCGGAAAACGGCATTGTGATGTCACAATGGGGGAAAGGGCATTGTTATGTCACAATGGGGAAAACTGCATTGTGATGTCACAATGGGGGAAAAGTCATTGTGATGTCACAATGTGGGAAATGGCATTGTGATGTCACAATAGGGAAAACAGCATTGTGATGTCACAATGGGGGAAAGGGCATTGTGATGTCACAATGTGGTTAACTGCATTGTGATGTCACAATGGGGGAAATGGCATTGTGATGTCACAATGGGGGAAATGGCATTGTGATGTCACAATGGGGAAAGGGCATTGTGATGTCACAATAGGGAAACGGCATTGTGATGTCACAATGGGGGAAAGGGCATTGTGATGTCACAATGGGGTAAACTGCATTCTGGTGTCACAATGGGGGAAACGGCATTGTGATGTCACAATGGGGGAAATGGCATTGTGATGTCACAATGGGGAAAGGGCATTGTGATGTCACAGTAGGGAAAACGGCATTGTGATGTCACAATGGGGGAAAGGGCATTGTGATGTCACAATGGGGTAAACTGCATTGTGATGTCACAATGGGGGAAACGGCATTGTGATGTCACAATGGGGGAAACGGCATTGTGATGTCACAATGGGGGAAATGGCATTGTGATGTCACAATGGGGGAAATGGCATTGTGATGTCACACCGGGGGAAATGGCATTGTGATGTCACAATGGGGAAAAGGGCATTGTGATGTCACAATGGGGAAAACGGCATTGTGATGTCAACAATGGGGGAAATGGCATTGTGATGTCACAAGGGGGAAAGGGCATTGTGATGTCACAATGGGGGAAAGGACATTGTGATGTCACAATGGGGAAAGGGCATTGTGATGTCACAGTAGGGAAAACGGCATTGTGATGTCACAATGGGGAAAAGGGCATTGTGATGTCACAATGGGGTAAACTGCATTGTGATGTCACAATGGGGGAAACGGCATTGTGATGTCACAATGGGGGAAACGGCATTGTGATGTCACAATGGGGGAAATGGCATTGTGATGTCACAATGGGGGAAATGGCATTGTGATGTCACACCGGGGGAAATGGCATTGTGATGTCACAATGGGGAAAAGGGCATTGTGATGTCACAATGGGGAAAACGGCATTGTGATGTCAACAATGGGGGAAATGGCATTGTGATGTCACAAGGGGGAAAGGGCATTGTGATGTCACAATGGGGGAAAGGACATTGTGATGTCCCAATGGGGAAAACGGCATTGTGATGTCACAATGGGGGAAAGGGCATTGTGATGTCACAATGGGGTAAACTGCATTGTGATGTCACAATGGGGGAAATGGCATTGTGATGTCACAATGGGGGAAATGGCATTGTGATGTCACACTGGGGGAAATGGCATTGTGATGTCACAATGGGGAAAGGGCATTGTGATGTCACAGTAGGGAAAACGGCATTGTGATGTCACAATGGGGGAAAGGGCATTGTGATGTCACAATGGGGTAAACTGCATTGTGATGTCACAATGGGGGAAACGGCATTGTGATGTCACAATGGGGGAAACGGCATTGTGATGTCACAATGGGGGAAATGGCATTGTGATGTCACAATGGGGGAAATGGCATTGTGATGTCACACCGGGGGAAATGGCATTGTGATGTCACAATGGGGAAAAGGGCATTGTGATGTCACAATGGGGAAAATGGCATTGTGATGTCAACAATGGGGGAAATGGCATTGTGATGTCACAAGGGGGAAAGGGCATTGTGATGTCACAATGGGGGAAAGGACATTGTGATGTCACAATGGGGAAAGGGCATTGTGATGTCACAGTAGGGAAAACGGCATTGTGATGTCACAATGGGGGAAAGGGCATTGTGATGTCACAATGGGGTAAACTGCATTGTGATGTCACAATGGGGGAAACGGCATTGTGATGTCACAATGGGGGAAACGGCATTGTGATGTCACAATGGGGGAAATGGCATTGTGATGTCACAATGGGGGAAATGGCATTGTGATGTCACACCGGGGGAAATGGCATTGTGATGTCACAATGGGGAAAAGGGCATTGTGATGTCACAATGGGGAAAACGGCATTGTGATGTCAACAATGGGGGAAATGGCATTGTGATGTCACAAGGGGGAAAGGGCATTGTGATGTCACAATGGGGGAAATGGCATTGTGATGTCACAATGGGGGAAAGGGCATTGTGATGTCACAATGGGGGAAAGGACATTGTGATGTCACAATGGGGAAAGGGCATTGTGATGTCACAGTAGGGAAAACGGCATTGTGATGTCACAATGGGGGAAAGGGCATTGTGATGTCACAATGGGGTAAACTGCATTGTGATGTCACAATGGGGGAAACGGCATTGTGATGTCACAATGGGGGAAAGGGCATTGTGATGTCACAATGGGGGAAAGGGCATTGTGATGTCACAATAGGGAAAACGGCATTGTGATGTCACAATGGGGGAAACGGCATTGTGATGTCACAATGGGGGAAATGGCATTGTGATGTCACAATGGGGAAAACGGCATTGTGATGTCACAATGGGGGAAAGGGCATTGCGATGTCACAATGGGGAAAACTGCATTGTGATGTCACAATGGGGGAAACGGCATTGGGATGTCACAATGGGGGAAATGGCATTGTGATGTCACAATGTGGGAAATGGCATTGTGATGTCACAATGGGGGAAATGGCATTGTGATATCACAATGGGGGAAATGGCATTGTGATGTCACAAAGGGGGAAAGGGCATTGTGATGTCACAATGCGGATAACGGCATTGTGATGTCACAATGGGGGAAAGGGCATTGTGATGTCACAATGGGGAAAACTGCATTGTGATGTCACAATGGGGGAAATGCATTGTGATGTCACAATGTGGGAAATGGCATTGTGATGTCACAATAGGGAAAACAGCATTGTGATGTCACAATGGGGGAAAGGGCATTGTGATGTCACAATGTGGTTAACTGCATTGTGATGTCACAATGGGGGAAATGGCATTGCGATGTCACAATGGGGGAAATGGCATTGTGATGTCACAATGGGGAAAGGGCATTGTGATGTCACAATGGAGGAAATGGCATTGTGATGTCACAATAGGGAAACGGCATTGTGATGTCACAATGGGGGAAAGGGCATTGTGATGTCACAATGGGGTAAACTGCATTCTGATGTCACAATGGGGGAAACGGCATTGTGATGTCACAATGGGGGAAATGGCATTGTGATGTCACAATGGGGAAAGGGCATTGTGATGTCACAGTAGGGAAAACGGCATTGTGATGTCACAATGGGGGAAAGGGCATTGTGATGTCACCATGGGGTAAACTGCATTGTGATGTCACAATGGGGGAAATGGCATTGTGATGTCACACTGGGGGAAATGGCATTGTGATGTCACAATGGGTGAAATGGCATTGTGATGTCACAATGGGGTAAACTGCATTGTGTTGTCACAATGGGGCAACGGCATTGTGATGTCACAATGGGGGAAATGGCATTGTGATGTCACAATGGGGGAAAGGGCATTGTGATGTCACAATGGGGGAAAGCACATTGTGATGTCACAATGGGGAAAACTGCATTGTGATGTCACAATGGGGGAGAGGGCATTGTGATGTCACAATGCGGAAAACGGCATAGTGATGTCACAATGGGGGAAAGTGCATTGTGATGTCACAATGGGGGAAAGTGCATTGTGATGTCACAATGGGGGAAATGGCATTGTGATGTCACAATGGGGGAAATGGCATTGTGATGTCACAATGCGGAAAACGGCATTGTTTTGTCACAATGGGGGAAAGGGCATTGTGATGTCACAATGGGGAAAACTGCATTGTGACGTCACAATGGGGGAAAAGGCATTGTGATGTCACAATGTGAGAAATGGCATTGTGATGTCACAATGGGGAATGGGCATTGTGATGTCACAATGGGGAATGGGCATTGTAATGTCACAATGGAGGAAATTGCATATTGATGTCACAAAAGGGAAAACGGCATTGTTTTGTCACAATGGGGGAAAGGGCATTGTGATGTCACAATGGGGTAAACTGCATTCTGATGTCACAATGGGGGAAACGGCATTGTGATGTCATAATGGGGGAAATGGCATTGTGATGTCACAATGGGGAAAGGGCATTGTGATGTCACAGTAGGGAAAACGGCATTGTGATGTCACAATGGGGGAAAGGGCATTGTGATGTCACCATGGGGTAAACTGCATTGTGATGTCACAATGGGGGAAAGGGCATTGTGATGTCACAATGGGGAAAACGGCATTGTAATGTCACAATGGGGGAAATGGAATTGTGATGTCACAATGGGAAAAACAGCTTTGTGATGTCACAATGGGGGAAACGGCATTGTGATATCACAATGGGGAAAGGGCATTGTGATGTCACAATGGAGGAAATGGCATTGTGATGTCACAATAGGGAAAACGGCATTGTGATGTCACAATGGGGGAAAGGGCATTGTGATGTCACAATGTGGTAAACTGCATTGTGATGTCACAATGGGGGAAACGGCATTGTGATGTCACAATGGGGGAAATGGCATTGTGATGTCACAATGGGGGAAATGGCATTGTGATGTCACAATGGGGGAAATGGCATTGTGATGTCACAATGGGGAAAGGGCATTGTGATGTCACAGTAGGGAAAACGGCATTGTGATGTCACAATGGGGGAAAGGGCATTGTGATGTCACCATGGGGTAAACTGCATTGTGATGTCACAATAAGGGAAACGGCATTGTGATGTCACAATGGGGGAAAGGGCATTGTGATGTCACAATGGGGGAAAGGGCATTGTGATGTCACAATAGGGAAAACGGCTTTGTATTATCACAATGGGGGAAATGGCATTGTGATGTCACAATGGGGGAAAGGGCATTGTGATGTCACAATGGGGAAAATGGCATTGTGATGTCACAATGGGGGAAAGGGCATTGCGATGTCACAATGGGGAAAACTGCATTGTGATGTCACAATGGGGGAAAGGGCATTGTGATGTCACAATGCAGAAAACGGCATTGTGATGTCACAATGGGGGAAATGGCATTGTGATGTCACAATGGGGGAAAAGGCATTGTGATGTCACAATGTGGGAAATGGCATTGTGATGTCACAATAGGGAAAACAGCATTGTGATGTCACAATGGGGGAAAGGGCATTCTGATGTCACAATGTGGTTAACTGCATTGTGATGTCACAATGGGGGAAATGGCATTGTGATGTCACAATGGGGGAAATGGCATTGTGAAGTCACAATGGGGAAAGGGCATTGTGATGTCACAATGGAGGAAATGGCATTGTGATGTCACAATAGGGAAACGGCATTGTGATGTCACAATGGGGGAAAGGGCATTGTGATGTCACAATGGGGTAAACTGCATTCTGATGTCACAATGGGGGAAACGGCATTGTGATGTCACAATGGGGGAAATGGCATTGTGATGTCACAGTAGGGGAAACGGCATTGTGATGTCACAGTAGGGAAAACGGCATTGTGACGTCACAATGGGGGAAAGGGCATTGTGATGTCACCATGGGGTAAACTGCATTGTGATGTCACAATGGGGGAAACGGCATTGTGATGTCACAATGGGGGAAAGGGCATTGTGATGTCACAATGGGGGAAAGGGCATTGTGATGTCACAATAGGGAAAA
Source organism: Eleutherodactylus coqui (assembly GCF_035609145.1). Classification (NCBI taxonomy): domain Eukaryota; kingdom Metazoa; phylum Chordata; class Amphibia; order Anura; family Eleutherodactylidae; genus Eleutherodactylus; species Eleutherodactylus coqui. The sequence continues at coordinate 1,335,004 of NW_027102000.1, read as the reverse complement.
CGGCTTTGTATTATCACAATGGGGGAAATGGCATTGTGATGTCACAATGGGGGAAAGGGCATTGTGATGTCACAATGGGGAAAATGGCATTGTGATGTCACAATGGGGGAAAGGGCATTGCGATGTCACAATGGGGAAAACTGCATTGTGATGTCACAATGGGGGAAAGGGCATTGTGATGTCACAATGCAGAAAACGGCATTGTGATGTCACAATGGGGGAAATGGCATTGTGATGTCACAATGGGGGAAAAGGCATTGTGATGTCACAATGTGGGAAATGGCATTGTGATGTCACAATAGGGAAAACAGCATTGTGATGTCACAATGGGGGAAAGGGCATTCTGATGTCACAATGTGGTTAACTGCATTGTGATGTCACAATGGGGGAAATGGCATTGTGATGTCACAATGGGGGAAATGGCATTGTGAAGTCACAATGGGGAAAGGGCATTGTGATGTCACAATGGAGGAAATGGCATTGTGATGTCACAATAGGGAAACGGCATTGTGATGTCACAATGGGGGAAAGGGCATTGTGATGTCACAATGGGGTAAACTGCATTCTGATGTCACAATGGGGGAAACGGCATTGTGATGTCACAATGGGGGAAATGGCATTGTGATGTCACAGTAGGGGAAACGGCATTGTGATGTCACAGTAGGGAAAACGGCATTGTGATGTCACAATGGGGGAAAGGGCATTGTGATGTCACCATGGGGTAAACTGCATTGTGATGTCACAATGGGGGAAACGGCATTGTGATGTCACAATGGGGGAAAGGGCATTGTGATGTCACAATGGGGGAAAGGGCATTGTGATGTCACAATAGGGAAAACGGCTTTGTATTATCACAATGGGGGAAATGGCATTGTGATGTCACAATGGGGGAAAGGGCATTGTGATGTCACAATGGGGAAAATGGCATTGTGATGTCACAATGGGGGAAAGGGCATTGCGATGTCACAATGGGGAAAACTGCATTGTGATGTCAGAATGGGGGAAAGGGCATTGTGATGTCACAATGCAGAAAACGGCATTGTGATGTCACAATGGGGGAAATGGCATTGTGATGTCACAATGGGGGAAAAGGCATTGTGATGTCACAATGTGGGAAATGGCATTGTGATGTCACAATAGGGAAAACAGCATTGTGATGTCACAATGGGGGAAAGGGCATTCTGATGTCACAATGTGGTTAACTGCATTGTGATGTCACAATGGGGGAAATGGCATTGTGATGTCACAATGGGGGAAATGGCATTGTGATGTCACAATGGGGAAAGGGCATTGTGATGTCACAATGGAGGAAATGGCATTGTGATGTCACAATAGGGAAACGGCATTGTGATGTCACAATGGGGGAAAGGGCATTGTGATGTCACAATGGGGTAAACTGCATTCTGATGTCACAATGGGGGAAACGGCATTGTGATGTCACAATGGGGGAAATGGCATTGTGATGTCACAATGGGGAAAGGGCATTGTGATGTCACAGTAGGGAAAACGGCATTGTGATGTCACAATGGGGGAAAGGGCATTGTGATGTCACAATGGGGTAAACTGCATTGTGATGTCACAATGGGGGAAACGGCATTGTGATGTCACAATGGGGGAAACGGCATTGTGATGTCACAATGGGGAAAAGGGCATTGTGATGTCACAATGGGGGAAATGGCATTGTGATGTCACAATGGGGAAAGGGCATTGTGATGTCACAATGGGGGAAAGGGCATTGTGATGTCACAATGGGGTAAACTGTAATCTGATGTCACAATGGGGGAAACGGCATTGTGATGTCACAATGGGGGAAATGGCATTGTGATGTCACAATGGGGAAAGGGCATTGTGATGTCACAGTAGGGAAAACGGCATTGTGATGTCACAATGGGGGAAAGGGCATTGTGATGTCACAATGGGGTAAACTGCATTGTGATGTCACAATGGGGAAACGGCATTGTGATGTCACAATGGGGGAAAGGGCATTGTGATGTCACAATGGGGTAAACTGCATTGTGATGTCACAATGGGGGAAACGGCATTGTGATGTCACAATGGGGGAAATGGCATTGTGATGTCACAATGGGGAAAAGGGCATTGTGATGTCACAATGGGGAAAACGGCATTGTGATGTCAACAATGGGGGAAATGGCATTGTGATGTCACAATGGGGAAAGGGCATTGTGATGTCACAATGGGGAAAGGGCATTGTGATGTCACAATGGGGGAAAGGGCATTGTGATGTCACAATGGGGGAAAGGTCATTGTGATGTCACAATGGGGGAAACGGAATTGTGATGTCCCAATGGGGAAAACGGCATTGTGATGTCACAATGGGGGAAAGGGCATTGTGATGTCACAATTGGGTAAACTGCATTGTGATGTCACAATGGGGGAAATGGCATTGTGATGTCACACTGGGGGAAATGGCATTGTGATGTCACAATGGGTGAAATGGCATTGTGATGTCACAATGGGGTAAACTGCATTGTGTTGTCACAATGGGGCAACGGCATTGTGATGTCACAATGGGGGAAATGGCATTGTGATGTCACAATGGGGGAAAGGGCATTGTGATGTCACAATGGGGGAAAGCACATTGTGATGTCACAATGGGGAAAACTGCATTGTGATGTCACAATGGGGGAGAGGGCATTGTGATGTCACAATGCGGAAAACGGCATAGTGATGTCACAATGGGGGAAAGTGCATTGTGATGTCACAATGGGGGAAAGTGCATTGTGATGTCACAATGGGGGAAATGGCATTGTGATGTCACAATGGGGGAAATGGCATTGTGATGTCACAATGCGGAAAACGGCATTGTTTTGTCACAATGGGGGAAAGGGCATTGTGATGTCACAATGGGGAAAACTGCATTGTGACGTCACAATGGGGGAAAAGGCATTGTGATGTCACAATGTGAGAAATGGCATTGTGATGTCACAATGGGGAATGGGCATTGTGATGTCACAATGGGGAATGGGCATTGTAATGTCACAATGGAGGAAATTGCATATTGATGTCACAAAAGGGAAAACGGCATTGTGATGTCACAATGGGGGAAAGGGCATTGTGATGTCACAATGGGGTAAACTGCATTGTGATGTCACAATGGGGGAAATGGCATTGTGATGTCACAATGGGGGAAATGGCATTGTGATGTCACAATAGGGAAAACGGCATTGTGATGTCACAATGGGGGAAATGGCATTGTGATGTCACAATGGGGGAAATGGCATTGTGATGTCACAATGGGGGAAATGGCATTGTGATGTCACAATGGGGAAAGGGCATTGTGATGTCACAATGGAGGAAATGGCATTGTGATGTCACAATGGGGGAAAGGGCATTGTGATGTCACAATGGGGGAAACGGCATTGTGATGTCACAATGGGGGAAATGGCATTGTGATGTCACAATGGGGGAAGGGCATTGTGATGTCACAGTAGGGAAAACGGCATTGTGATGTCACAATGGGGGAAATGGCATTGTGATGTCACAATGGGGAAAACGGCATTGTGATGTCACAATGGGGGAAAGGGCATTGCGATGTCACAATGGGGAAAACTGCATTGTGATGTCACAATGGGGGAAACGGCATTGGGATGTCACAATGGGGGAAATGGCATTGTGATGTCACAATGTGGGAAATGGCATTGTGATGTCACAATGGGGGAAATGGCATTGTGATATCACAATGGGGGAAATGGCATTGTGATGTCACAAAGGGGGAAAGGGCATTGTGATGTCACAATGCGGATAACGGCATTGTGATGTCACAATGGGGGAAAGGGCATTGTGATGTCACAATGGGGAAAACTGCATTGTGATGTCACAATGGGGGAAATGCATTGTGATGTCACAATGCGGGAAATGGCATTGTGATGTCACAATAGGGAAAACAGCATTGTGATGTCACAATGGGGGAAAGGGCATTGTGATGTCACAATGTGGTTAACTGCATTGTGATGTCACAATGGGGGAAATGGCATTGCGATGTCACAATGGGGGAAATGGCATTGTGATGTCACAATGGGGAAAGGGCATTGTGATGTCACAATGGAGGAAATGGCATTGTGATGTCACAATAGGGAAACGGCATTGTGATGTCACAATGGGGGAAAGGGCATTGTGATGTCACAATGGGGTAAACTGCATTCTGATGTCACAATGGGGGAAACGGCATTGTGATGTCACAATGGGGGAAATGGCATTGTGATGTCACAATGGGGAAAGGGCATTGTGATGTCACAGTAGGGAAAACGGCATTGTGATGTCACAATGGGGGAAAGGGCATTGTGATGTCACCATGGGGTAAACTGCATTGTGATGTCACAATGGGGGAAATGGCATTGTGATGTCACACTGGGGGAAATGGCATTGTGATGTCACAATGGGTGAAATGGCATTGTGATGTCACAATGGGGTAAACTGCATTGTGTTGTCACAATGGGGCAACGGCATTGTGATGTCACAATGGGGGAAATGGCATTGTGATGTCACAATGGGGGAAAGGGCATTGTGATGTCACAATGGGGGAAAGCACATTGTGATGTCACAATGGGGAAAACTGCATTGTGATGTCACAATGGGGGAGAGGGCATTGTGATGTCACAATGCGGAAAACGGCATAGTGATGTCACAATGGGGGAAAGTGCATTGTGATGTCACAATGGGGGAAAGTGCATTGTGATGTCACAATGGGGGAAATGGCATTGTGATGTCACAATGGGGGAAATGGCATTGTGATGTCACAATGCGGAAAACGGCATTGTTTTGTCACAATGGGGGAAAGGGAATTGTGATGTCACAATGGGGAAAACTGCATTGTGACGTCACAATGGGGGAAAAGGCATTGTGATGTCACAATGTGAGAAATGGCATTGTGATGTCACAATGGGGAATGGGCATTGTGATGTCACAATGGGGAATGGGCATTGTAATGTCACAATGGAGGAAATTGCATATTGATGTCACAAAAGGGAAAACGGCATTGTGATGTCACAATGGGGGAAAGGGCATTGTGATGTCACAATGGGGTAAACTGCATTGTGATGTCACAATGGGGGAAATGGCATTGTGATGTCACAATGGGGGAAATGGCATTGTGATATCACAATAGGGAAAACGGCATTGTGATGTCACAATGGGGGAAATGGCATTGTGATGTCACAATGGGGGAAATGGCATTGTGATGTCACAATGGGGAAAGGGCATTGTGATGTCACAATGGAGGAAATGGCATTGTGATGTCACAATGGGGGAAAGGGCATTGTGATGTCACAATGGGGGAAACGGCATTGTGATGTCACAATGGGGGAAATGGCATTGTGATGTCACAATGGGGGAAGGGCATTGTGATGTCACAGTAGGGAAAACGGCATTGTGATGTCACAATGGGGGAAATGGCATTGTGATGTCACAATGGGGAAAACGGCATTGTAATGTCACAATGGGGGAAAGGGCATTGCGATGTCACAATGGGGAAAACTGCATTGTGATGTCACAATGGGGGAAACGGCATTGGGATGTCACAATGGGGGAAATGGCATTGTGATGTCACAATGTGGGAAATGGCATTGTGATGTCACAATGGGGGAAATGGCATTGTGATATCACAATGGGGGAAATGGCATTGTGATGTCACAAAGGGGGAAAGGGCATTGTGATGTCACAATGCGGATAACGGCATTGTGATGTCACAATGGGGGAAAGGGCATTGTGATGTCACAATGGGGAAAACTGCATTGTGATGTCACAATGGGGGAAATGCATTGTGATGTCACAATGTGGGAAATGGCATTGTGATGTCACAATAGGGAAAACAGCATTGTGATGTCACAATGGGGGAAAGGGCATTGTGATGTCACAATGTGGTTAACTGCATTGTGATGTCACAATGGGGGAAATGGCATTGCGATGTCACAATGGGGGAAATGGCATTGTGATGTCACAATGGGGAAAGGGCATTGTGATGTCACAATGGAGGAAATGGCATTGTGATGTCACAATAGGGAAACGGCATTGTGATGTCACAATGGGGGAAAGGGCATTGTGATGTCACAATGGGGTAAACTGCATTCTGATGTCACAATGGGGGAAACGGCATTGTGATGTCACAATGGGGGAAATGGCATTGTGATGTCACAATGGGGAAAGGGCATTGTGATGTCACAGTAGGGAAAACGGCATTGTGATGTCACAATGGGGGAAAGGGCATTGTGATGTCACCATGGGGTAAACTGCATTGTGATGTCACAATGGGGGAAAGGGCATTGTGATGTCACAATGGGGTAAACTGCATTGTGACGTCACAATGGGGGAAACGGCATTGTGATGTCACAATGGGGGAAACGGCATTGTGATGTCACAATGGGGGAAATGGCATTGTGATGTCACAATGGGGGAAATGGCATTGTGATGTCACACTGGGGGAAATGGCATTGTGATGTCACAATGGGGAAAAGGGCATTGTGATGTCACAATGGGGAAAACGGCATTGTGATGTCACAATGGGGGAAATGGCATTGTGATGTCACAATAGGGAAAACGGCATTGTGATGTCACAATGGGGGAAATGGCATTGTGATGTCACAATGGGGGAAATGGCATTGTGATGTCACAATGGGGAAAGGGCATTGTGATGTCACAATGGAGGAAATGGCATTGTGATGTCACAATGGGGGAAAGGGCATTGTGATGTCACAATGGGGGAAACGGCATTGTGATGTCACAATGGGGGAAATGGCATTGTGATGTCACAATGGGGGAAGGGCATTGTGATGTCACAGTAGGGAAAACGGCATTGTGATGTCACAATGGGGGAAATGGCATTGTGATGTCACAATGGGGAAAACGGCATTGTAATGTCACAATGGGGGAAAGGGCATTGCGATGTCACAATGGGGAAAACTGCATTGCGATGTCACAATGGGGGAAACGGCATTGGGATGTCACAATGGGGGAAATGGCATTGTGATGTCACAATGTGGGAAATGGCATTGTGATGTCACAATGGGGGAAATGGCATTGTGATATCACAATGGGGGAAATGGCATTGTGATGTCACAAAGGGGGAAAGGGCATTGTGATGTCACAATGCGGATAACGGCATTGTGATGTCACAATGGGGGAAAGGGCATTGTGATGTCACAATGGGGAAAACTGCATTGTGATGTCACAATGGGGGAAATGCATTGTGATGTCACAATGTGGGAAATGGCATTGTGATGTCACAATAGGGAAAACAGCATTGTGATGTCACAATGGGGGAAAGGGCATTGTGATGTCACAATGTGGTTAACTGCATTGTGATGTCACAATGGGGGAAATGGCATTGCGATGTCACAATGGGGGAAATGGCATTGTGATGTCACAATGGGGAAAGGGCATTGTGATGTCACAATGGAGGAAATGGCATTGTGATGTCACAATAGGGAAACGGCATTGTGATGTCACAATGGGGGAAAGGGCATTGTGATGTCACAATGGGGTAAACTGCATTCTGATGTCACAATGGGGGAAACGGCATTGTGATGTCACAATGGGGGAAATGGCATTGTGATGTCACAATGGGGAAAGGGCATTGTGATGTCACAGTAGGGAAAACGGCATTGTGATGTCACAATGGGGGAAAGGGCATTGTGATGTCACCATGGGGTAAACTGCATTGTGATGTCACAATGGGGGAAAGGGCATTGTGATGTCACAATGGGGTAAACTGCATTGTGACGTCACAATGGGGGAAACGGCATTGTGATGTCACAATGGGGGAAACGGCATTGTGATGTCACAATGGGGGAAATGGCATTGTGATGTCACAATGGGGGATATGGCATTGTGATGTCACACTGGGGGAAATGGCATTGTGATGTCACAATGGGGAAAAGGGCATTGTGATGTCACAATGGGGAAAACGGCATTGTGATGTCAACAATGGGGGAAATGGCATTGTGATGTCACAATGGGGGAAAGGGCATTGTGATGTCACAATGGGGGAAAGGGCATTGTGATGTCACAATGGGGGAAACGGCATTGTGATGTCCCAATGGGGAAAACGGCATTGTGATGTCACAATGGGGGAAAGGGCATTGTGATGTCACAATGGGGTAAACTGCATTGTGATGTCACAATGGGGGAAATGGCATTGTGATGTCACAATGGGGGAAATGGCATTGTGATGTCACACTGGGGGAAATGGCATTGTGATGTCACAATGGGGAAAAGGGCATTGTGATGTCACAATGGGAAAAAACGGCATTGTGATGTCACAATGGGGGAAAGGGCATTGTGATGTCACAATGGGGTAAACTGCATTGTGATGTCACAATGGGGGAAACGGCATTGTGATGTCACAATGGGGGAAAGGGCATTGTGATGTCACAATGGGGGAAAGGGCATTGTGATGTCACAATAGGGAAAACGGCATTGTGATGTCACAATGGGGGAAATGGCATTGTGATGTCACAATGGGGGAAAGGGCATTGTGATGTCACAATGGGGAAAATGGCAGTGTGATGTCACAATGGGGGAAAGGGCATTGCGATGTCACAATGGGGAAAACTGCATTGTGATGTCAGAATGGGGGAAAGGGCATTGTGATGTCACAATGCAGAAAACTGCATTGTGATGTCACAATGGGGGAAATGGCATTGTGATGTCACAATGGGGGAAATGGCATTGTGATATCACAATGGGGGAAATGGCATTGTGATGTCACAATGGGGGAAATGGCATTGTGATGTCACAATGGGTGAAATGGCATTGTGATGTCACAATGGGGGAAAGGGCATTGTGATGTCACAATGGGGAAAATGGCATTGTGATGTCACAATGGGGGAAAGGGCATTGCGATGCCACAATGGGGAAAACTGCATTGTGATGTCAGAATGGGGGAAAGGGCATTGTGATGTCACAATGCAGAAAACTGCATTGTGATGTCACAATGGGGGAAATGGCATTGTGATGTCACAATGGGGGAAATGGCATTGTGATATCACAATGGGGGAAATGGCATTGTGATGTCACAATGGGGGAAATGGCATTGTGATGTCACAATGGGTGAAATGGCATTGTGATGTCACAATGGGGGAAAGAGCATTGTGATGTCACAATAGGGAAAACGGCATTGTAATGTCACAATGGGGGAAATGGCATTGTGATGTCACAATGGGGGAAAGGGCATTGTGATGTCACAATGTGGAAAACGGCATTGTGATGTCACAATGGGTGAAAGGGCATTGCGATGTCACAATGGGGAAAACTGCATTGTGATGTCACAATGGGGGAAAGGGCATTGTGATGTCACAATGGGGAAAACGGCATTGTAATGTCACAATGGGGGAAATGGAATTGTGATGTCACAATGGGAAAAACAGCATTGTGATGTCACAATGGGGGAAACGGCATTGTGATATCACAATGGGGAAAGGGCATTGTGATGTCACAATGGAGGAAATGGCATTGTGATGTCACAATAGGGAAAACGGCATTGTGATGTCACAATGGGGGAAAGGGCATTGTGATGTCACAATGGGGTAAACTGCATTGTGATGTCACAATGGGGGAAACGGCACTGTGATGTCACAATGGGGTAAATGGCATTGTGATGTCACAATGGGGGAAATGGCATTGTGATGTCACAATGGGGGAAATGGCATTGTGATGTCACAATGGGGGAAACGGCATTGTGATGTCACAATGGGGGAAATGGCATTGTGATGTCACAATGGGGGAAAGGGCATTGTGATGTCACAATGGGGTAAACTGCATTGTGATGTCACAATGGGGGAAAGGGCATTGTGATGTCACAATGCGGAAAACGGCATTGTGATGTCACAATGGGGGAAAGGGCATTGTGATGTCACAAAGGGGAAAACTGCATTGTGATGTCACAATGGGGGAAAAGGCATTGTGATGTCACAATGTGGGAAATGGCATTGTGATGTCACAATAGGGAAAACAGCATTGTGATGTCACAATGGGGGAAAGGGCATTGTGATGTCACAATGTGGTTAACTGCATTGTGATGTCACAATGGGGGAAATGGCATTGTGATGTCACAATGGGGGAAATGGCATTGTGATGTCACAATGGGGAAAGGGCATTGTGATGTCACAATGGAGGAAATGGCATTGTGATGTCACAATAGGGAAACGGCATTGTGATGTCACAATGGGGGAAAGGGCATTGTGATGTCACAATGGGGTAAACTGCATTCTGATGTCACAATGGGGGAAACGGCATTGTGATGTCACAATGGGGGAAATGGCATTGTGATGTCACAATGGGGAAAGGGCATTGTGATGTCACAGTAGGGAAAACGGCATTGTGATGTCACAATGGGGGAAATGGCATTGTGATGTCACAATGGGGGAAATGGCATTGTGATGTCACAATGGGGGAAATGGCATTGTGATGTCACAATGGGGGAAACGGCATTGTGATGTCACAATGGGGGAAATGGCATTGTGATGTCACAATGGGGGAAAGGGCATTGTGATGTCACAATGGGGTAAACTGCATTGTGATGTCACAATGGGGGAAAGGGCATTGTGATGTCACAATGCGGATAACGGCATTGTGATGTCACAATGGGGAAAAGGGCATTGTGATGTCACAATGGGGAAAACTGCATTGTGATGTCACAATGGGGGAAAAGGCATTGTGATGTCACAATGTGGGAAATGGCATTGTGATGTCACAATAGGGAAAACAGCATTGTGATGTCACAATGGGGGAAAGGGCATTGTGATGTCACAATGTGGTTAACTGCATTGTGATGTCACAATGGGGGAAATGGCATTGTGATGTCACAATGGGGGAAATGGCATTGTGATGTCACAATGGGGAAAGGGCATTGTGATGTCACAATGGAGGAAATGGCATTGTGATGTCACAATAGGGAAACGGCATTGTGATGTCACAATGGTGGAAAGGGCATTGTGATGTCACAATGGGGTAAACTGCATTGTGATGTCACAATGGGGGAAAGGGCATTGTGATGTCACAATGGGGTAAACTGCATTGTGATGTCACAATGGGGGAAAGGGCATTGTGATGTCACAATGCGGAAAACGGCATTGTGATGTCACAATGGGGGAAAGGGCATTGTTATGTCACAATGGGGAAAACTGCATTGTGATGTCACAATGGGGGAAATGCATTGTGATGTCACAATGTGGGAAATGGCATTGTGATGTCACAATAGGGAAAACAGCATTGTGATGTCACAATGGGGGAAAGGGCATTGTGATGTCACAATGTGGTTAACTGCATTGTGATGTCACAATGGGGGAAATGGCATTGCGATGTCACAATGGGGGAAATGGCATTGTGATGTCACAATGGGGAAAGGGCATTGTGATGTCACAATGGAGGAAATGGCATTGTGATGTCACAATAGGGAAACGGCATTGTGATGTCACAATGGGGGAAAGGGCATTGTGATGTCACAATGGGGTAAACTGCATTCTGATGTCACAATGGGGGAAACGGCATTGTGATGTCACAATGGGGGAAATGGCATTGTGATGTCACAATGGGGAAAGGGCATTGTGATGTCACAGTAGGGAAAACGGCATTGTGATGTCACAATGGGGGAAAGGGCATTGTGATGTCACCATGGGGTAAACTGCATTGTGATGTCACAATGGGGGAAACGGCATTGTGATGTCACAATGGGGGAAATGGCATTGTGATGTCACAATGGGGAAAGGGCATTGTGATGTCACAGTAGGGAAAACGGCATTGTGATGTCACAATGGGGGAAAGGGCATTGTGATGTCACAATGGGGTAAACTGCATTGTGATGTCACAATGGGGGAAACGGCATTGTGATGTCACAATGGGGGAAACGGCATTGTGATGTCACAATGGGGGAAATGGCATTGTGATGTCACAATGGGGGAAATGGCATTGTGATGTCACACTGGGGGAAATGGCATTGTGATGTCACAATGGGGAAAAGGGCATTGTGATGTCACAATGGGGAAAACGGCATTGTGATGTCAACAATGGGGGAAATGGCATTGTGATGTCACAGTGGGGGAAAGGGCATTGTGATGTCACAATGGGGGAAAGGACATTGTGATGTCACAATGGGGGAAACGGCATTGTGATGTCCCAATGGGGAAAACGGCATTGTCATGTCACAATGGGGGAAAGGGCATTGTGATGTCACAATGGGGTAAACTGCATTGTGATGTCACAATCGGGGAAATGGCATTGTGATGTCACAATGGGGGAAATGGCATTGTGATGTCACACTGGGGGAAATGGCATTGTGATGTCACAATGGGGAAAAGGGCATTGTGATGTCACAATGGGAAAAAACGGCATTGTGATGTCACAATGGGGGAAAGGGCATTGTGATGTCACAATGGGGTAAACTGCATTGTGATGTCACAATGGGGGAAACGGCATTGTGATGTCACAATGGGGGAAAGGGCATTGTGATGTCACAATAGGGAAAACGGCATTGTGATGTCACAATGGGGGAAATGGCATTGTGATGTCACAATGGGGGAAAGGGCATTGTGATGTCACAATGGGGAAAATGGCATTGTGATGTCACAATGGGGGAAAGGGCATTGCGATGTCACAATGGGGAAAACTGCATTGTGATGTCAGAATGGGGGAAAGGGCATTGTGATGTCACAATGCAGAAAACGGCATTGTGATGTCACAATGGGGGAAATGGCATTGTGATGTCACAATGGGGGAAATGGCATTGTGATATCACAATGGGGGAAATGGCATTGTGATGTCACAATGGGGGAAATGGCATTGTGATGTCACAATGGGTGAAATGGCATTGTGATGTCACAATGGGGGAAAGAGCATTGTGATGTCACAATAGGGAAAACGGCATTGTAATGTCACAATGGGGGAAATGGCATTGTGATGTCACAATGTTGGAAAGGGCATTGTGATGTCACAATGTGGAAAACGGCATTGTGATGTCACAATGGGGGGAAGGGCATTGCGATGTCACAATGGGGAAAACTGCATTGTGATGTCACAATGGGGGAAAGGGCATTGTGATGTCACAATGGGGAAAGGGCATTGTGATGTCACAATGGAGGAAATGGCATTGTGATGTCACAATGGGGTAAACTGCATTGTGATGTCACAATTGGGGAAATGGCATTGTGATGTCACAATGGGGGAAATGGCATTGTGATGTCACAATAGGGAAAACGGCATTGTGATGTCACAATGGGGGAAATGGCATTGTGATGTCACAATGGGGGAAATGGCATTGTGATGTCACAATGGGGAAAGGGCATTGTGATGTCACAATGGAGGAAATGGCATTGTGATGTCACAATAGGGAAAACGGCATTGTGATGTCACAATGGGGGAAAGGGCATTGTGATGTCACAATGTGGTAAACTGCATTGTGATGTCACAATGGGGGAAATGGCATTGTGATGTCACAATGGGGGAAATGGCATTGTGATGTCACAATGGGGAAAACGGCATTGTAATGTCACAATGGGGGAAAGGGCATTGCGATGTCACAATGGGGAAAACTGCATTGTGATGTCACAATGGGGGAAACGGCATTGTGATGTCACAATGGGGGAAAGGGCATTGCGATGTCACAATGGGGAAAACTGCATTGTGATGTCACAATGGGGGAAACGGCATTGTGATGTCACAATGGGGGAAATGGCATTGTGATGTCACAATGTGAGAAAGGGCATTGTAATGTCACAATGGGGAAAACGGCATTGTAATGTCACAATGGGGGAAATGGAATTGTGATGTCACAATGGGAAAAACAGCATTGTGATGTCACAATGGGGGAAACGGCATTGTGATGTCACAATGGAGGAAATGACATTGTGATGTCACAATGGGGGAAAGGGCATTGTGATGTCACAATGGGGAAAACGGCATTGTAATGTCACAATGGGGGAAATGGAATTGTGATGTCACAATGGGAAAAACAGCATTGTGATGTCACAATGGTGGAAAGGGCATTGTGATGTCACAATGGGGTAAACTGCATTGTGATGTCACAATGGGGGAAAGGGCATTGTGATGTCACAATGGGGTAAACTGCATTGTGATGTCACAATGGGGGAAAGGGCATTGTGATGTCACAATGCGGAAAACGGCATTGTGATGTCACAATGGGGGAAAGGGCATTGTTATGTCACAATGGGGAAAACTGCATTGTGATGTCACAATGGGGGAAATGCATTGTGATGTCACAATGTGGGAAATGGCATTGTGATGTCACAATAGGGAAAACAGCATTGTGATGTCACAATGGGGGAAAGGGCATTGTGATGTCACAATGTGGTTAACTGCATTGTGATGTCACAATGGGGGAAATGGCATTGCGATGTCACAATGGGGGAAATGGCATTGTGATGTCACAATGGGGAAAGGGCATTGTGATGTCACAATGGAGGAAATGGCATTGTGATGTCACAATAGGGAAACGGCATTGTGATGTCACAATGGGGGAAAGGGCATTATGATGTCACAATGGGGTAAACTGCATTCTGATGTCACAATGGGGGAAACGGCATTGTGATGTCACAATGGGGGAAATGGCATTGTGATGTCACAATGGGGAAAGGGCATTGTGATGTCACAGTAGGGAAAACGGCATTGTGATGTCACAATGGGGGAAAGGGCATTGTGATGTCACCATGGGGTAAACTGCATTGTGATGTCACAATGGGGGAAACGGCATTGTGATGTCACAATGGGGGAAATGGCATTGTGATGTCACAATGGGGAAAGGGCATTGTGATGTCACAGTAGGGAAAACGGCATTGTGATGTCACAATGGGGGAAAGGGCATTGTGATGTCACAATGGGGTAAACTGCATTGTGATGTCACAATGGGGGAAACGGCATTGTGATGTCACAATGGGGGAAACGGCATTGTGATGTCACAATGGGGGAAATGGCATTGTGATGTCACAATGGGGGAAATGGCATTGTGATGTCACACTGGGGGAAATGGCATTGTGATGTCACAATGGGGAAAAGGGCATTGTGATGTCACAATGGGGAAAACGGCATTGTGATGTCAACAATGGGGGAAATGGCATTGTGATGTCACAGTGGGGGAAAGGGCATTGTGATGTCACAATGGGGGAAAGGACATTGTGATGTCACAATGGGGGAAACGGCATTGTGATGTCCCAATGGGGAAAACGGCATTGTCATGTCACAATGGGGGAAAGGGCATTGTGATGTCACAATGGGGTAAACTGCATTGTGATGTCACAATCGGGGAAATGGCATTGTGATGTCACAATGGGGGAAATGGCATTGTGATGTCACACTGGGGGAAATGGCATTGTGATGTCACAATGGGGAAAAGGGCATTGTGATGTCACAATGGGAAAAAACGGCATTGTGATGTCACAATGGGGGAAAGGGCATTGTGATGTCACAATGGGGTAAACTGCATTGTGATGTCACAATGGGGGAAACGGCATTGTGATGTCACAATGGGGGAAAGGGCATTGTGATGTCACAATAGGGAAAACGGCATTGTGATGTCACAATGGGGGAAATGGCATTGTGATGTCACAATGGGGGAAAGGGCATTGTGATGTCACAATGGGGAAAATGGCATTGTGATGTCACAATGGGGGAAAGGGCATTGCGATGTCACAATGGGGAAAACTGCATTGTGATGTCAGAATGGGGGAAAGGGCATTGTGATGTCACAATGCAGAAAACGGCATTGTGATGTCACAATGGGGGAAATGGCATTGTGATGTCACAATGGGGGAAATGGCATTGTGATATCACAATGGGGGAAATGGCATTGTGATGTCACAATGGGGGAAATGGCATTGTGATGTCACAATGGGTGAAATGGCATTGTGATGTCACAATGGGGGAAAGAGCATTGTGATGTCACAATAGGGAAAACGGCATTGTAATGTCACAATGGGGGAAATGGCATTGTGATGTCACAATGTTGGAAAGGGCATTGTGATGTCACAATGTGGAAAACGGCATTGTGATGTCACAATGGGGGGAAGGGCATTGCAATGTCACAATGGGGAAAACTGCATTGTGATGTCACAATGGGGGAAAGGGCATTGTGATGTCACAATGGGGAAAGGGCATTGTGATGTCACAATGGAGGAAATGGCATTGTGATGTCACAATGGGGTAAACTGCATTGTGATGTCACAATGGGGGAAACGGCATTGTGATGTCACAATGGGGGAAATGGCATTGTGATGTCACAATGGGGGAAATGGCATTGTGATGTCACAATGGGGGAAAATGGCATTGTGATGTCACAATGGGGGAAACGGCATTGTGATGTCACAATGGGGGAAATGGCATTGTGATGTCACAATGGGGGAAAGGGCATTGTGATGTCACAAAGGGGTAAACTGCATTGTGATGTCACAATGGGGGAAAGGGCATTGTGATGTCACAATGCGGAAAACGGCATTGTGATGTCACAATGGGGGAAAGGGCATTGTGATGTCACAATGGGGAAAACTGCATTGTGATGTCACAATGGGGGAAAAGGCATTGTGATGTCACAATGTGGGAAATGGCATTGTGATGTCACAATAGGGAAAACAGCATTGTGATGTCACAATGGGGGAAAGGGCATTGTGATGTCACAATGTGGTTAACTGCATTGTGATGTCACAATGGGGGAAATGGCATTGTGATGTCACAATGGGGGAAATGGCATTGTGATGTCACAATGGGGAAAGGGCATTGTGATGTCACAATGGAGGAAATGGCATTGTGATGTCACAATAGGGAAACGGCATTGTGATGTCACAATGGGGGAAAGGGCATTGTGATGTCACAATGGGGTAAACTGCATTCTGATGTCACAATGGGGGAAACGGCATTGTGATGTCACAATGGGGGAAATGGCATTGTTATGTCACAATGGGGGAAAGGGCATTACGATGTCACAATGGGGAAAACGGCATTGTGATGTCACAATGGGGGAAAGGGCATTGTGATGTCACAATGGGGTAAACTGCATTCTGGTGTCACAATGGGGGAAACGGCATTGTGATGTCACAATGGGGGAAATGGCATTGTGATGTCACAATGGGGAAAGGGCATTGTGATGTCACAGTAGAGAAAACGGCATTGTGATGTCACAATGGGGGAAAGGGCATTGTGATGTCACCATGGGGTAAACTGCATTGTGATGTCACAATGGGGGAAACGGCATTGTGATGTCACAATGGGGGAAAGGGCATTGTGATGTCACAATGGGGGAAAGGGCATTGTGATGTCACAATGGGGAAAAGGGCATTGTGATGTCACAATGGGAAAAAACGGCATTGTGATGTCACAATGGGGGAAAGGGCATTGTGATGTCACAATGGGGTAAACTGCATTGTGATGTCACAATGGGGGAAACGGCATTGTGATGTCACAATGGGGGAAAGGGCATTGTGATGTCACAATAGGGAAAACGGCATTGTGATGTCACAATGGGGGAAATGGCATTGTGATGTCACAATGGGGGAAAGGGCATTGTGATGTCACAATGGGGAAAATGGCATTGTGATGTCACAATGGGGGAAAGGGCATTGCGATGTCACAATGGGGAAAACTGCATTGTGATGTCAGAATGGGGGAAAGGGCATTGTGATGTCACAATGCAGAAAACGGCATTGTGATGTCACAATGGGGGAAATGGCATTGTGATGTCACAATGGGGGAAATGGCATTGTGATATCACAATGGGGGAAATGGCATTGTGATGTCACAATGGGGGAAATGGCATTGTGATGTCACAATGGGTGAAATGGCATTGTGATGTCACAATGGGGGAAAGAGCATTGTGATGTCACAATAGGGAAAACGGCATTGTAATGTCACAATGGGGGAAATGGCATTGTGATATCACAATGTTGGAAAGGGCATTGTGATGTCACAATGTGGAAAACGGCATTGTGATGTCACAATGGGGGGAAGGGCATTGCAATGTCACAATGGGGAAAACTGCATTGTGATGTCACAATGGGGGAAAGGGCATTGTGATGTCACAATGGGGAAAGGGCATTGTGATGTCACAATGGAGGAAATGGCATTGTGATGTCACAATGGGGTAAACTGCATTGTGATGTCACAATGGGGGAAACGGCATTGTGATGTCACAATGGGGGAAATGGCATTGTGATGTCACAATGGGGGAAATGGCATTGTGATGTCACAATGGGGGAAAATGGCATTGTGATGTCACAATGGGGGAAACGGCATTGTGATGTCACAATGGGGGAAATGGCATTGTGATGTCACAATGGGGGAAAGGGCATTGTGATGTCACAAAGGGGTAAACTGCATTGTGATGTCACAATGGGGGAAAGGGCATTGTGATGTCACAATGCGGAAAACGGCATTGTGATGTCACAATGGGGGAAAGGGCATTGTGATGTCACAATGGGGAAAACTGCATTGTGATGTCACAATGGGGGAAAAGGCATTGTGATGTCACAATGTGGGAAATGGCATTGTGATGTCACAATAGGGAAAACAGCATTGTGATGTCACAATGGGGGAAAGGGCATTGTGATGTCACAATGTGGTTAACTGCATTGTGATGTCACAATGGGGGAAATGGCATTGTGATGTCACAATGGGGGAAATGGCATTGTGATGTCACAATGGGGAAAGGGCATTGTGATGTCACAATGGAGGAAATGGCATTGTGATGTCACAATAGGGAAACGGCATTGTGATGTCACAATGGGGGAAAGGGCATTGTGATGTCACAATGGGGTAAACTGCATTCTGATGTCACAATGGGGGAAACGGCATTGTGATGTCACAATGGGGGAAATGGCATTGTTATGTCACAATGGGGGAAAGGGCATTACGATGTCACAATGGGGAAAACGGCATTGTGATGTCACAATGGGGGAAAGGGCATTGTGATGTCACAATGGGGTAAACTGCATTCTGATGTCACAATGGGGGAAACGGCATTGTGATGTCACAATGGGGGAAATGGCATTGTGATGTCACAATGGGGAAAGGGCATTGTGATGTCACAGTAGAGAAAACGGCATTGTGATGTCACAATGGGGGAAAGGGCATTGTGATGTCACCATGGGGTAAACTGCATTGTGATGTCACAATGGGGGAAACGGCATTGTGATGTCACAATGGGGGAAAGGGCATTGTGATGTCACAATGGGGGAAAGGGCATTGTGATGTCACAATAGGGAAAACGGCATTGTGATATCACAATGGGGGAAATGGCATTGTGATGTCACAATGGGGGAAAGGGCATTGTGATGTCACAATGGGGAAAATGGCATTGTGATGTCACAATGGGGGAAAGGGCATTGCGATGTCACAATGGGGAACACTGCATTGTGATGTCAGAATGGGGGAAAGGGCATTGTGATGTCACAATGGGGGAAATGGCATTGTGATATCACAATGGGGGAAATGGCATTGTGATGTCACAATGGGGGAAAGGGCATTGTGATGTCACAATGTGGTTAACTGCATTGTGATGTCACAATGGGGGAAATGGCATTGTGATGTCACAATGGGGGAAATGGCATTGTGATGTCACAATGGGGAAAGGGCATTGTGATGTCACAATGGAGGAAATGGCATTGTGATGTCACAATAGGGAAACGGCATTGTGATGTCACAATGGGGGAAACGGCATTGTGATGTCACAATGGGGGAAATGGCATTGTTATGTCACAATGGGGGAAAGGGCATTGCGATGTCACAATGGGGAAAACGGCATTGTGATGTCACAATGGGGGAAAGGGCATTGTGATGTCACAATGGGGTAAACTGCATTCTGATGTCACAATGGGGGAAACGGCATTGTGATGTCACAATGGGGGAAATGGCATTGTGATGTCACAATGGGGAAAGGGCATTGTGATGTCACAGTAGGGAAAACGGCATTGTGATGTCACAATTGGGGAAAGGGCATTGTGATGTCACCATGGGGTAAACTGCATTGTGATGTCACAATGGGGGAAACGGCATTGTGATGTCACAATGGGGGAAAGGGCATTGTGATGTCACAATGGGGGAAAGGGCATTGTGATGTCACAATAGGGAAAACGGCATTGTGATATCACAATGGGGGAAATGGCATTGTGATGTCACAATGGGGGAAAGGGCATTGTGATGTCACAATGGGGAAAATGGCATTGTGATGTCACAATGGGGGAAAGGGCATTGCGATGTCACAATGGGGAACACTGCATTGTGATGTCAGAATGGGGGAAAGGGCATTGTGATGTCACAATGCAGAAAACAGCATTATGATGTCACAATGGGGGAAATGGCATTGTGATGTCACAATGGGGGAAATGGCATTGTGATATCACAATGGGGGAAATGGCATTGTGATGTCACAATGGGGGAAATGGCATTGTGATGTCACAATGGGGGAAAGGGCATTGTGATGTCACAATGTGGTTAACTGCATTGTGATGTCACAATGGGGGAAATGGCATTGTGATGTCACAATGGGGGAAATGGCATTGTGATGTCACAATGGGGAAAGGGCATTGTGATGTCACAATGGAGGAAATGGCATTGTGATGTCACAATAGGGAAACGGCATTGTGATGTCACAATGGGGGAAAGGGCATTGTGATGTCACAATGGGGTAAACTGCATTCTGATGTCACAATGGGGGAAACGGCATTGTGATGTCACAATGGGGGAAATGGCATTGTTATGTCACAATGGGGGAAAGGGCATTGCGATGTCACAATGGGGAAAACGGCATTGTGATGTCACAATGGGGGAAAGGGCATTGTGATGTCACAATGGGGTAAACTGCATTCTGATGTCACAATGGGGGAAACGGCATTGTGATGTCACAATGGGGGAAATGGCATTGTGATGTCACAATGGGGAAAGGGCATTGTGATGTCACAGTAGGGAAAACGGCATTGTGATGTCACAATGGGGGAAAGGGCATTGTGATGTCACCATGGGGTAAACTGCATTGTGATGTCACAATGGGGGAAACGGCATTGTGATGTCACAATGGGGGAAAGGGCATTGTGATGTCACAATGGGGGAAAGGGCATTGTGATGTCACAATAGGGAAAACGGCATTGTGATATCACAATGGGGGAAATGGCATTGTGATGTCACAATGGGGGAAAGGGCATTGTGATGTCACAATGGGGAAAATGGCATTGTGATGTCACAATGGGGGAAAGGGCATTGCGATGTCACAATGGGGAACACTGCATTGTGATGTCAGAATGGGGGAAAGGGCATTGTGATGTCACAATGCAGAAAACAGCATTATGATGTCACAATGGGGGAAATGGCATTGTGATGTCACAATGGGGGAAATGGCATTGTGATATCACAATGGGGGAAATGGCATTGTGATGTCACAATGGGGAAAATGGCATTGTGATGTCACAATGGGGGGAAAGGGCATTGCGATGTCACAATGGGGAAAACTGCATTGTGATGTCACAATGGGGGAAAGGGCATTGTGATGTCACAATGGGGAAAACGGCATTGTAATGTCACAATGGGGGAAATGGAATTGTGATGTCACAATGGGAAAAACAGCATTGTGATGTCACAATGGGGGAAACGGCATTGTGATATCACAATGGGGAAAGGGCATTGTGATGTCACAATGGAGGAAATGGCATTGTGATGTCACAATAGGGAAAACGGCATTGCGATGTCACAATGGGGGAAAGGGCATTGTGATGTCACAATGGGGGAAATGGCATTGTGATGTCACAATGGGGGAAATGGCATTGTGATGTCACAATGGGGGAAATGGCATTGTGATGTCACAATGGGGGAAACGGCATTGTGATGTCACAATGGGGGAAATGGCATTGTGATGTCACAATGGGGGAAACGGCATTGTGATGTCACAATGGGGGAAATGGCATTGTGATGTCACAATGGGGGAAAGGGCATTGTGATGTCACAATGGGGTAAACTGCATTGTGATGTCACAATGGGGGAAAGGGCATTGTGATGTCACAATGCGGAAAACGGCATTGTGATGTCACAATGGGGGAAACTGCATTGTGATGTCACAATGGGGAAAACTGCATTGTGATGTCACAATGGGGGAAAAGGCATTGTGATGTCACAATGTGGGAAATGGCATTGTGATGTCACAATAGGGAAAACAGCATTGTGATGTCACAATGGGGGAAAGGGCATTCTGATGTCACAATGTGGTTAACTGCATTGTGATGTCACAATGGGGGAAATGGCATTGTGATGTCACAATGGGGGAAATGGCATTGTGATGTCACAATGGGGAAAGGGCATTGTGATGTCACAATGGAGGAAATGGCATTGTGATGTCACAATAGGGAAACGGCATTGTGATGTCACAATGGGGGGAAGGGCATTGTGATGTCACAATGGCGTAAACTGCATTCTGATGTCACAATGGGGGAAACGGCATTGTGATGTCACAATGGGGGAAATGGCATTGTGATGTCACAATGGCGAAAGGGCATTGTGATGTCACAGTAGGGAAAACGGCATTGTGATGTCACAATGGGGGAAAGGGCATTGTGATGTCACAATGGGGGAAATGGCATTGTGATGTCACAATGGGGGAAACGGCATTGTGATGTCACAATGGGGAAAGGGCATTGTGATGTCACAGTAGGGAAAACGGCATTGTGATGTCACAATGGGGGAAAGGGCATTGTGATGTCACAATGGGGTAAACTGCATTGTGATGTCACAATGGGGGAAACGGCATTGTGATGTCACAATGGGGGAAATGGCATTGTGATGTCACAATGGGGGAAAGGGCATTGTGATGTCACAATAGGGAAAACGGCATTGTGATGTCACAATGGGGGAAATGGCATTGTGGTGTCACACTGGGGGAAATGGCATTGTGATGTCACAATGGGGTAAACTGCATTGTGTTGTCACAATGGGGCAACGGCATTGTGATGTCACAATGGGGGAAATGGCATTGTGATGTCACAATGGGGGAAAGGGCATTGTGATGTCACAATGGGGGAAAGCACATTGTGATGTCACAATGGGGAAAACTGCATTGTGATGTCACAATGGGGGAGAGGGCATTGTGATGTCACAATGGGGGAAAGGGCATTGTGATGTCACAATGGGGGAAAGGACATTGTGATGTCACAATGGGGGAAACGGCATTGTGATGTCCCAATGGGGAAAACGGCATTGTGATGTCACAATGGGGGAAAGGGCATTGTGATGTCACAATGGGGTAAACTGCATTGTGATGTCACAATGGGGGTAATGGCATTGTGATGTCACAATGGGGGAAATGGCATTGTGATGTCACACTGGGGGAAATGGCATTGTGATGTCACAATGGGGAAAAGGGCATTGTGATGTCACAATGGGAAAAAAGGGCATTGTGATGTCACAATGGGAAAAAACGGCATTGTGATGTCACAATGGGGGAAAGGGCATTGTGATGTCACAATGGGGTAAACTGCATTGTGATGTCACAATGGGGGAAACGGCATTGTGATGTCACAATGGGGGAAAGGGCATTGTGATGTCACAATAGGGAAAACGGCATTGTGATGTCACAATGGGGGAAATGGCATTGTGATGTCACAATGGGGGAAAGGGCATTGTGATGTCACAATGGGGAAAATGGCATTGTGATGTCACAATGGGGGAAAGGGCATTGCGATGTCACAATGGGGAAAACTGCATTGTGATGTCAGAATGGGGGAAAGGGCATTGTGATGTCACAATGCAGAAAACGGCATTGTGATGTCACAATGGGGGAAATGGCATTGTGATGTCACAATGGGGGAAATGGCATTGTGATATCACAATGGGGGGAATGGCATTGTGATGTCACAATGGGGGAAATGGCATTGTGATGTCACAATGGGTGAAATGGCATTGTGATGTCACAATGGGGGAAAGAGCATTGTGATGTCACAATAGGGAAAACGGCATTGTAATGTCACAATGGGGGAAATGGCATTGTGATGTCACAATGGGGGAAAGGGCATTGTGATGTCACAATGTGGAAAACGGCATTGTGATGTCACAATGGGGGAAAGGGCATTGCGATGTCACAATGGGGAAAACTGCATTGTGATGTCACAATGGGGGAAAGGGCATTGTGATGTCACAATGGGGAAAACGGCATTGTGATGTCACAATGGGGGAAACGGCATTGTGATGTCACAATGGGGGAAATGGAATTGTGATGTCACAATGGGAAAAACAGCATTGTGATGTCACAATGGGGGAAACGGCATTGTGATATCACAATGGGGAAAGGGCATTGTGATGTCACAATGGAGGAAATGGCATTGTGATGTCACAATAGGGAAAACGGCATTGTGATGTCACAATGGGGGAAAGGGCATTGTGATGTCACAATGTGGTAAACTGCATTGTGATGTCACAATGGGGGAAACGGCATTGTGATGTCACAATGGGGGAAATGGCATTGTGATGTCACAATGGGGGAAACGGCATTGTGATGTCACAATGGGGGAAATGGCATTGTGATGTCACAATGGGGGAAACGGCATTGTGATGTCACAATGGGGGAAACGGCATTGTGATGTCACAATGGGGGAAATGGCATTGTGATGTCACAATGGGGGAAAGGGCATTGTGATGTCACAATGGGGTAAACTGCATTGTGATGTCACAATGGGGTAAACTGCATTGTGATGTCACAATGGGGGAAACGGCATTGTGATGTCACAATGGGGGAAAGGGCATTGTGATGTCACAATGGGGGAAAGGGCATTGCGATGTCACAATGGGGAAAACTGCATTGTGATGTCACAATGGGGGAAAGGGCATTGTGATGTCACAATGGGGAAAACGGCATTGTGATGTCACAATGGGGGAAACGGCATTGTGATGTCACAATGGGGGAAATGGAATTGTGATGTCACAATGGGAAAAACGGCATTGTGATGTCACAATGGGGGAAACGGCATTGTGATATCACAATGGGGAAAGGGCATTGTGATGTCACAATGGAGGAAATGGCATTGTGATGTCACAATAGGGAAAACGGCATTGTGATGTCACAATGGGGGAAAGGGCATTGTGATGTCACAATGTGGTAAACTGCATTGTGATGTCACAATGGGGGAAACGGCATTGTGATGTCACAATGGGGGAAATGGCATTGTGATGTCACAATGGGGGAAACGGCATTGTGATGTCACAATGGGGGAAATGGCATTGTGATGTCACAATGGGGGAAACTGCATTGTGATGTCACAATGGGGGAAACGGCATTGTGATGTCACAATGGGGGAAATGGCATTGTGATGTCACAATGGGGGAAAGGGCATTGTGATGTCACAATGGGGTAAACTGCATTGTGATGTCACAATGGGGTAAACTGCATTGTGATGTCACAATGGGGGAAACGGCATTGTGATGTCACAATGGGGGAAAGGGCATTGTGATGTCACAATGGGGTAAACTGCATTGTGATGTCACAATGGGGGAAACGGCATTGTGATGTCACAATGGGGGAAATGGCATTGTGATTTCACAATGGGGGAAAGGGCATTGTGATGTCACAATAGGGAAAACGGCATTGTGATGTCACAATGGGGGAAATGGCATTGTGATGTCACACTGGGGGAAATGGCATTGTGATGTCACAATGGGGTAAACTGCATTGTGTTGTCACAATGGGGCAACGGCATTGTGATGTCACAATGGGGGAAATGGCATTGTGATGTCACAATGGGGGAAAGGGCATTGTGATGTCACAATGGGGGAAAGCACATTGTGATGTCACAATGGGGAAAACTGCATTGTGATGTCACAATGGGGGAGAGGGCATTGTGATGTCACAATGGGGGAAAGGGCATTGTGATGTCACAATGGGGGAAAGGACATTGTGATGTCACAATGGGGGAAACGGCATTGTGATGTCACAATGGGGGAAAGGGCATTGTGATGTCACAATGGGGGAAATGGCATTGTGATGTCACACTGGGGGAAATGGCATTGTGATGTCACAATGGGGAAAAGGGCATTGTGATGTCACAATGGGAAAAAACGGCATTGTGATGTCACAATGGGGGAAAGGGCATTGTGATGTCACAATGGGGTAAACTGCATTGTGATGTCACAATGGGGGAAACGGCATTGTGATGTCACAATGGGGGAAAGGGCATTGTGATGTCACAATAGGGAAAACGGCATTGTGATGTCACAATGGGGGAAATGGCATTGTGATGTCACAATGGGGGAAAGGGCATTGTGATGTCACAATGGGGAAAATGGCATTGTGATGTCACAATGGGGGAAAGGGCATTGCGATGTCACAATGGGGAAAACTGCATTGTGATGTCAGAATGGGGGAAAGGGCATTGTGATGTCACAATGCAGAAAACGGCATTGTGATGTCACAATGGGGGAAATGGCATTGTGATGTCACAATGGGGGAAATGGCATTGTGATATCACAATGGGGGGAATGGCATTGTGATGTCACAATGGGGGAAATGGCATTGTGATGTCACAATGGGTGAAATGGCATTGTGATGTCACAATGGGGGAAAGAGCATTGTGATGTCACAATAGGGAAAACGGCATTGTAATGTCACAATGGGGGAAATGGCATTGTGATGTCACAATGGGGGAAAGGGCATTGTGATGTCACAATGTGGAAAACGGCATTGTGATGTCACAATGGGGGAAAGGGCATTGCGATGTCACAATGGGGAAAACTGCATTGTGATGTCACAATGGGGGAAAGGGCATTGTGATGTCACAATGGGGAAAACGACATTGTGATGTCACAATGGGGGAAACGGCATTGTGATGTCACAATGGGGGAAATGGAATTGTGATGTCACAATGGGAAAAACAGCATTGTGATGTCACAATGGGGGAAACGGCATTGTGATATCACAATGGGGAAAGGGCATTGTGATGTCACAATGGAGGAAATGGCATTGTGATGTCACAATAGGGAAAACGGCATTGTGATGTCACAATGGGGGAAAGGGCATTGTGATGTCACAATGTGGTAAACTGCATTGTGATGTCACAATGGGGGAAACGGCATTGTGATGTCACAATGGGGGAAATGGCATTGTGATGTCACAATGGGGGAAATGGCATTGTGATGTCACAATGGGGGAAATGGCATTGTGATGTCACAATGGGGGAAATGGCATTGTGATGTCACAATGGGGGAAACGGCATTGTGATGTCACAATGGGGGAAACGGCATTGTGATGTCACAATGGGGGAAATGGCATTGTGATGTCACAATGGGGGAAAGGGCATTGTGATGTCACAATGGGGTAAACTGCATTGTGATGTCACAATGGGGGAAAGGGCATTGTGATGTCACAATGGGGTAAACTGCATTGTGATGTCACAATGGGGGAAATGGCATTGTGATGTCACAATGGGGGAAATGGCATTGTGAT
This sequence comes from Eleutherodactylus coqui, assembly GCF_035609145.1. Taxonomy (NCBI): domain Eukaryota; kingdom Metazoa; phylum Chordata; class Amphibia; order Anura; family Eleutherodactylidae; genus Eleutherodactylus; species Eleutherodactylus coqui. Next base: position 1,307,586 of record NW_027102000.1, on the reverse strand, counting down.
GTCACACTGGGGGAAATGGCATTGTGATGTCACAATGGGGAAAAGGGCATTGTGATGTCACAATGGGGAAAACGGCATTGTGATGTCACAATGGGGGAAAGGGCATTGTGATGTCACAATGGGGTAAACTGCATTCTGATGTCACAATGGGGGAAACGGCATTGTGATGTCACAATGGGGGAAATGGCATCGTGATGTCACAATGGGGAAAGGGCATTGTGATGTCACAGTAGGGAAAACAGCATTGTGATGTCACAATGGGGGAAAGGGCATTGTGATGTCACCATGGGGTAAACTGCATTGTGATGTCACAATGGGGGAAACGGCATTGTGATGTCACAATGGGGGAAAGGGCATTGTGATGTCACAATGGGGGAAAGGGCATTGTGATGTCACAATAGGGAAAACGGCATTGTGATATCACAATGGGGGAAATGGCATTGTGATGTCACAATGGGGGAAAGGGCATTGTGATGTCACAATGGGGAAAATGGCATTGTGATGTCACAATGGGGGAAAGGGCATTGCGATGTCACAATGGGGAAAACTGCATTGTGATGTCAGAATGGGGGAAAGGGCATTGTGATGTCACAATGCAGAAAACGGCATTGTGATGTCACAATGGGGGAAATGGCATTGTGATGTCACAATGGGGGAAATGGCATTGTGATATCACAATGGGGGAAATGGCATTGTGATGTCACAATGGGGAAATGGCATTGTGATGTCACAATGGGTGAAATGGCATTGTGATGTCACAATGGGGGAAAGAGCATTGTGATGTCACAATAGGGAAAACGGCATTGTAATGTCACAATGGGGGAAATGGCATTGTGATGTCACAATGGGGGAAAGGGCATTGTGATGTCACAATGTGGAAAACGGCATTGTGATGTCACAATAAGGGAAAGGGCATTGCAATGTCACAATGGGGAAAACTGCATTGTGATGTCACAATGGGGGAAAGGGCATTGTGATGTCACAATGGGGAAAACGGCATTGTAATGTCACAATGGGGGAAATGGAATTGTGATGTCACAATGGGAAAAACAGCATTGTGATGTCACAATGGGGGAAACGGCATTGTGATATCACAATGGCGAAAGGGCATTGTGATGTCACAATGGAGGAAATGGCATTGTGATGTCACAATAGGGAAAACGGCATTGCGATGTCACAATGGGGGAAAGGGCATTGTGATGTCACAATGTGGTAAACTGCATTGTGATGTCACAATGGGGGAAACGGCATTGTGATGTCACAATGGGGGAAATGGCATTGTGATGTCACAATGGGGGAAATGGCATTGTGATGTCACAATGGGGGAAATGGCATTGTGATGTCACAATGGGGGAAATGGCATTGTGATGTCACAATTGGGGAAATGGCATTGTGATGTCACAATGGGGGAAACGGCATTGTGATGTCACAATGGGGGAAATGGCATTGTGATGTCACAATGGGGGAAAGGGCATTGTGATGTCACAATGGGGTAAACTGCATTGTGATGTCACAATGGGGTAAACTGCATTGTGATGTCACAATGGGGGAAAGGGCATTGTGATGTCACAATGCGGAAAACTGCATTGTGATGTCACAAATGGGGAAAAAGGCATTGTGATGTCACAATGTGGGAAATGGCATTGTGATGTCACAATAGGGAAAACAGCATTGTGATGTCACAATGGGGGAAAGGGCATTCTGATGTCACAATGTGGTTAACTGCATTGTGATGTCACAATGGGGGAAATGGCATTGTGATGTCACAATGGGGGAAATGGCATTGTGATGTCACAATGGGGAAAGGGCATTGTGATGTCACAATGGAGGAAATGGCATTGTGATGTCACAATAGGGAAACGGCATTGTGATGTCACAATGGGGGAAAGGGCATTGTGATGTCACAATGGGGTAAACTGCATTCTGATGTCACAATGGGGGAAACGGCATTGTGATGTCACAATGGGGGAAATGGCATTGTGATGTCACAATGGGGAAAGGGCATTGTGATGTCACAGTAGGGAAAACGGCATTGTGATGTCACAATGGGGGAAAGGGCATTGTGATGTCACAATGGGGTAAACTGCATTGTGATGTCACAATGGGGAAAACTGCATTGTGATGTCACAATGGGGGAGAGGGCATTGTGATGTCACAATGGGGGAAAGGGCATTGTGATGTCACAATGGGGGAAAGGACATTGTGATGTCACAATGGGGGAAACGGCATTGTGATGTCCCAATGGGGAAAACGGCATTGTGATGTCACAATGGGGGAAAGGGCATTGTGATGTCACAATGGGGTAAACTGCATTGTGATGTCACAATGGGGGAAATGGCATTGTGATGTCACAATGGGGGAAATGGCATTGTGATGTCACACTGGGGGAAATGGCATTGTGATGTCACAATGGGGAAAAGGGCATTGTGATGTCACAATGGGAAAAAACGGCATTGTGATGTCACAATGGGGGAAAGGGCATTGTGATGTCACAATGGGGTAAACTGCATTGTGATGTCACAATGGGGGAAACGGCATTGTGATGTCACAATGGGGGAAAGGGCATTGTGATGTCACAATAGGGAAAACGGCATTGTGATGTCACAATGGGGGAAATGGCATTGTGATGTCACAATGGGGGAAAGGGCATTGTGATGTCACAATGGGGAAAATGGCATTGTGATGTCACAATGGGGGAAAGGGCATTGCGATGTCACAATGGGGAAAACTGCATTGTGATGTCAGAATGGGGGAAAGGGCATTGTGATGTCACAATGCAGAAAACGGCATTGTGATGTCACAATGGGGGAAATGGCATTGTGATGTCACAATGTGGAAAACGGCATTGTGATGTCACAATGGGGGAAAGGGCATTGCGATGTCACAATGGGGAAAACTGCATTGTGATGTCACAATGGGGGAAAGGGCATTGTGATGTCACAATGGGGAAAACGGCATTGTGATGTCACAATGGGGGAAACGGCATTGTGATGTCACAATGGGGGAAATGGAATTGTGATGTCACAATGGGAAAAACAGCATTGTGATGTCACAATGGGGGAAACGGCATTGTGATATCACAATGGGGAAAGGGCATTGTGATGTCACAATGGAGGAAATGGCATTGTGATGTCACAATAGGGAAAACGGCATTGTGATGTCACAATGGGGGAAAGGGCATTGTGATGTCACAATGTGGTAAACTGCATTGTGATGTCACAATGGGGGAAACGGCATTGTGATGTCACAATGGGGGAAATGGCATTGTGATGTCACAATGGGGGAAATGGCATTGTGATGTCACAATGGGGGAAATGGCATTGTGATGTCACAATGGGGGAAATGGCATTGTGATGTCACAATGGGGGAAACGGCATTGTGATGTCACAATGGGGGAAACGGCATTGTGATGTCACAATGGGGGAAATGGCATTATGATGTCACAATGGGGGAAAGGGCATTGTGATGTCACAATGGGGTAAACTGCATTGTGATGTCACAATGGGGGAAAGGGCATTGTGATGTCACAATGGGGTAAACTGCATTGTGATGTCACAATGGGGGAAATGGCATTGTGATGTCACAATGGGGGAAATGGCATTGTGATGTCACACTGGGGGAAATGGCATTGTGATGTCACAATGGGGAAAAGGGCATTGTGATGTCACAATGGGGAAAACGGCATTGTGATGTCACAATGGGGGAAAGGGCATTGTGATGTCACAATGGGGTAAACTGCATTCTGATGTCACAATGGGGGAAACGGCATTGTGATGTCACAATGGGGGAAATGGCATTGTGATGTCACAATGGGGAAAGGGCATTGTGATGTCACAGTAGGGAAAACAGCATTGTGATGTCACAATGGGGGAAAGGGCATTGTGATGTCACCATGGGGTAAACTGCATTGTGATGTCACAATGGGGGAAACGGCATTGTGATGTCACAATGGGGGAAAGGGCATTGTGATGTCACAATGGGGGAAAGGGCATTGTGATGTCACAATAGGGAAAACGGCATTGTGATATCACAATGGGGGAAATGGCATTGTGATGTCACAATGGGGGAAAGGGCATTGTGATGTCACAATGGGGAAAATGGCATTGTGATGTCACAATGGGGGAAAGGGCATTGCGATGTCACAATGGGGAAAACTGCATTGTGATGTCAGAATGGGGGAAAGGGCATTGTGATGTCACAATGCAGAAAACGGCATTGTGATGTCACAATGGGGGAAACGGCATTGTGATGTCACAATGGGGGAAAGGGCATTGTGATGTCACAATGGGGGAAATGGCATTGTGATGTCACAATGGGGGAAAGGGCATTGTGATGTCACAATGTGGAAAACGGCATTGTGATGTCACAATGTGGAAAACGGCATTGTGATGTCACAATGGGGGAAAGGGCATTGCGATGTCACAATGGGGAAAACTGCATTGTGATGTCACAATGGGGGAAAGGGCATTGTGATGTCACAATGGGGAAAACGGCATTGTAATGTCACAATGGGGGAAATGGAATTGTGATGTAACAATGGGAAAAACAGCATTGTGATGTCACAATGGGGGAAACGGCATTGTGATATCACAATGGCGAAAGGGCATTGTGATGTCACAATGGAGGAAATGGCATTGTGATGTCACAATAGGGAAAACGGCATTGCGATGTCACAATGGGGGAAAGGGCATTGTGATGTCACAATGTGGTAAACTGCATTGTGATGTCACAATGGGGGAAACGGCATTGTGATGTCACAATGGGGGAAATGGCATTGTGATGTCACAATGGGGGAAATGGCATTGTGATGTCACAATGGGTGAAATGGCATTGTGATGTCACAATGGTGGAAAGGGCATTGTGATGTCACAATGGGGGAAACGGCACTGTGATGTCCCAATGGGGAAAACGGCATTGTGATGTCAAAATGGGGGAAAGGGCATTGTGATGTCACAATGGGGTAAACTGCATTGTGATGTCACAATGGGGGAAATGGCATTGTGATGTCACAATGGGGGAAATGGCATTGTGATGTCACACTGGGGGAAATGGCATTGTGATGTCACAATGGGGAATGGGCATTGTTAGGTCACAATGGGGAATGGGCATTGTGATGTCACAATGGAGGAAATGGCATTGTGATGTCACAATAGGGAAAACGGCATTGTGATGTCACAATGGGGGAAAGGGCATTGTGATGTCACAATGGGGTAAACTGCATTGTGATGTCACAATGGTGGAAAGGGCATTGTGATGTCACAATGGAGGAAATGGCATTGTGATGTCACAATAGGGAAAACGCCATTGTGATTTCACAATGGGGAAAAGGGCATTGTGATGTCACAATGGAGGAAATGGCATTGTGATGTCACAATAGGGAAAACGCCATTGTGATTTCACAATGGGGAAAAGGGCATTGTGATGTCACAATGGGGTAAACTGCATTGTGATGTCACAATGGGGTAAACTGCATTGTGGTGTCACAATGGGGGAAATGGCATTGTGATGTCACAATGGGGGAAATGGCATTGTAATGTCACAATGGGGGAAATGGCATTGTGATGTCACAATGGGGGAAAGGGCATTGTGATGTCACAATAGGGAAAACGGCATTGTGATGTCACAATGGGGGAAATGGCATTGTGATGTCACAATGGGGGAAAGGGCAATGTGATGTCACAATGGGGAAAACGGCATTGTGATGTCACAATGGGGGAAATGGCATTGTGATGTCACAATGGGGGAAATGGCATTGTGATATCACAATGGGGGGAATGGCATTGTGATGTCACAATGGGGGAAATGGCATTGTGATGTCACAATGGGTGAAATGGCATTGTGATGTCACAATGGGGGAAAGAGCATTGTGATGTCACAATAGGGAAAACGGCATTGTAATGTCACAATGGGGGAAATGGCATTGTGATGTCACAATGGGGGAAAGGGCATTGTGATGTCACAATGTGGAAAACGGCATTGTGATGTCACAATGGGGGAAAGGGCATTGCGATGTCACAATGGGGAAAACTGCATTGTGATGTCACAATGGGGGAAAGGGCATTGTGATGTCACAATGGGGAAAACGGCATTGTGATGTCACAATGGGGGAAACGGCATTGTGATGTCACAATGGGGGAAATGGAATTGTGATGTCACAATGGGAAAAACAGCATTGTGATGTCACAATGGGGGAAACGGCATTGTGATATCACAATGGGGAAAGGGCATTGTGATGTCACAATGGAGGAAATGGCATTGTGATGTCACAATAGGGAAAACGGCATTGTGATGTCACAATGGGGGAAAGGGCATTGTGATGTCACAATGTGGTAAACTGCATTGTGATGTCACAATGGGGGAAACGGCATTGTGATGTCACAATGGGGGAAATGGCATTGTGATGTCACAATGGGGGAAACGGCATTGTGATGTCACAATGGGGGAAATGGCATTGTGATGTCACAATGGGGGAAACGGCATTGTGATGTCACAATGGGGGAAACGGCATTGTGATGTCACAATGGGGGAAAGGGCATTGTGATGTCACAATGGGGTAAACTGCATTGTGATGTCACAATGGGGGAAAGGGCATTGTGATGTCACAATGGGGTAAACTGCATTGTGATGTCACAATGGGGGAAATGGCATTGTGATGTCACAATGGGGGAAATGGCATTGTGATGTCACACTGGGGGAAATGGCATTGTGATGTCACAATGGGGAAAAGGGCATTGTGATGTCACAATGGGGAAAACGGCATTGTGATGTCACAATGGGGGAAAGGGCATTGTGATGTCACAATGGGGTAAACTGCATTCTGATGTCACAATGGGGGAAACGGCATTGTGATGTCACAATGGGGGAAATGGCATTGTGATGTCACACTGGGGGAAATGGCATTGTGATGTCACAATGGGGAAAAAGGCATTGTGATGTCACAATGGGGGAAAGGGCATTGTGATGTCACAATAGGGAAAACGGCATTGTGATGTCACAATGGGGGAAATGGCATTGTGATGTCACAATGGGGGAAAGGGCAATGTGATGTCACAATGGGGGAAAACGGCATTGTGATGTCACAATGGGGGAAATGGCATTGTGATGTCACAATGGGGGAAAGGGCATTGTGTTGTCACAATGGGGGAAAGTGCATTGTGATGTCACAATGGGGGAAAGCGCATTGTGATGTCACAATGGGGAAAACTGCATTGTGATGTCACAATGGAGGAAATGGCATTGTGATGTCACAATAGGGAAAACGGCATTGTGATGTCACAATGGGAGAAAGGGCATTGTGATGTCACAATGGGGTAAACTGCATTGTGTTGTCACAATGGGGCAACGACATTGTGATGTCACAATGGGGGAAATGGCATTGTGATGTCACAATGGGGGAAAGGGCATTGTGATGTCACAATGGGGGAAAGCGCATTGTGATGTCACATTGGGAAAAACTGCACTGTGATGTCACAATGGGGGAGAGGGCATTGTGATGTCACAATGCGGAAAACGGCATTGTGATGTCACAATGGGGGAAAGTGCATTGTGATGTCACAATGGGGGAAAGGGCATTGTGATGTCACAATGGGGAACACTGCATTGTGATGTCACAATGGGGGAAATTGCATTGTGATGTCACAATGGGGAAAACTGCATTGTGACGTCACAATGGGGGAAAAGGCATTGTGATGTCACAATGTGAGAAATGGCATTGTGATGTCACAATGGGGAATGGGCATTGTTATGTCACAATTGGGAATGGGAATTGTGATGTCACAATGGAGGAAATGGCATTGTGATGTCGCAATGGGGGAAATGGCATTGTGATGTCACAATGGGGGAAATGGCATTGTGATGTCACAATGGGGGAAATGGCATTGTGATGTCACAATGGGGAATGGGCATTGTTATGTCACAATGGGGAATGGGCATTGTGATGTCACAATGGGGGAAAGGGCATTGTGATGTCACAATGGGGAAAACTGCATTGTGATGTCACAATGGTGGAAAGGGCATTGTGATGTCACAATGGGGAAAACTGCATTGTGACCTCACAATGGGGGAAAAGGCATTGTGATGTCACAATGTGAGAAATGGCATTGTGATGTCACAATGGGGAATGGGCATTGTTAGGTCACAATGGGGAATGGGCATTGTGATGTCACAATGGAGGAAATGGCATTGTGATGTCACAATAGGGAAAACGGCATTGTGATGTCACAATGGGGGAAAGGGCATTGTGATGTCACAATGGGGTAAACTGCATTGTGATGTCACAATGGTGGAAAGGGCATTGTGATGTCACAATGGAGGAAACTGCATTGTGATATCCCAATGGAGAAAACGGCATTGTGATGTCACAATGGGGGAAAGGGCATTGTGATGTCACAATGGGGGAAATGGCATTGTGATGTCACAATGTGGAAAGGGCATTGTGATGTCACAATGGAGGAAATGGCATTGTGATGTCACAATAGGGAAAACGCCATTGTGATTTCACAATGGGGAAAAGGGCATTGTGATGTCACAATGGGGTAAACTGCATTGTGATGTCACAATGGGGTAAACTGCATTGTGGTGTCACAATGGGGGAAATGGCATTGTGATGTCACAATGGGGGAAATGGCATTGTAATGTCACAATGGGGGAAATGGCATTGTGATGTCACAATGGGGGAAAGGGCATTGTGATGTCACAATAGGGAAAACGGCATTGTGATGTCACAATGGGGGAAATGGCATTGTGATGTCACAATGGGGGAAAGGGCAATGTGATGTCACAATGGGGAAAACGGCATTGTGATGTCACAATGGGGGAAATGGCATTGTGATGTCACAATGGGGGAAAGGGCATTGTGTTGTCACAATGGGGGAAAGTGCATTGTGATGTCACAATGGGGGAAAGGGCATTGCGATGTCACAATGGGGAAAACTGCATTGTGATGTCAGAATGGGGGAAAGGGCATTGTGATGTCACAATGCAGAAAACGGCATTGTGATGTCACAATGGGGGAAATGGCATTGTGATGTCACAATGGGGGAAATGGCATTGTGATATCACAATGGGGGGAATGGCATTGTGATGTCACAATGGGGGAAATGGCATTGTGATGTCACAATGGGTGAAATGGCATTGTGATGTCACAATGGGGGAAAGAGCATTGTGATGTCACAATAGGGAAAACGGCATTGTAATGTCACAATGGGGGAAATGGCATTGTGATGTCACAATGGGGGAAAGGGCATTGTGATGTCACAATGTGGAAAACGGCATTGTGATGTCACAATGGGGGAAAGGGCATTGCGATGTCACAATGGGGAAAACTGCATTGTGATGTCACAATGGGGGAAAGGGCATTGTGATGTCACAATGGGGAAAACGGCATTGTGATGTCACAATGGGGGAAACGGCATTGTGATGTCACAATGGGGGAAATGGAATTGTGATGTCACAATGGGAAAGACAGCATTGTGATGTCACAATGGGGGAAACGGCATTGTGATATCACAATGGGGAAAGGGCATTGTGATGTCACAATGGAGGAAATGGCATTGTGATGTCACAATAGGGAAAACGGCATTGTGATGTCACAATGGGGGAAAGGGCATTGTGATGTCACAATGTGGTAAACTGCATTGTGATGTCACAATGGGGGAAACGGCATTGTGATGTCACAATGGGGGAAATGGCATTGTGATGTCACAATGGGGGAAACGGCATTGTGATGTCACAATGGGGGAAATGGCATTGTGATGTCACAATGGGGGAAACGGCATTGTGATGTCACAATGGGGGAAACGGCATTGTGATGTCACAATGGGGGAAAGGGCATTGTGATGTCACAATGGGGTAAACTGCATTGTGATGTCACAATGGGGGGAAAGGGCATTGTGATGTCACAATGGGGTAAACTGCATTGTGATGTCACAATGGGGGAAATGGCATTGTGATGTCACAATGGGGGAAATGGCATTGTGATGTCACACTGGGGGAAATGGCATTGTGATGTCACAATGGGGAAAAGGGCATTGTGATGTCACAATGGGGAAAACGGCATTGTGATGTCACAATGGGGGAAAGGGCATTGTGATGTCACAATGGGGTAAACTGCATTCTGATGTCACAATGGGGGAAACGGCATTGTGATGTCACAATGGGGGAAATGGCATTGTGATGTCACACTGGGGGAAATGGCATTGTGATGTCACAATGGGGAAAAAGGCATTGTGATGTCACAATGGGAAAAAACGGCATTGTGATGTCACAATGGGGGAAAGGGCATTGTGATGTCACAATGGGGTAAACTGCATTGTGATGTCACAATGGGGGAAACGGCATTGTGATGTCACAATGGGGGAAAGGGCATTGTGATGTCACAATAGGGAAAACGGCATTGTGATGTCACAATGGGGGAAATGGCATTGTGATGTCACAATGGGGGAAAGGGCATTGTGATGTCACAATGGGGAAAATGGCATTGTGATGTCACAATGGGGGAAAGGGCATTGCGATGTCACAATGGGGAAAACTGCATTGTGATGTCAGAATGGGGGAAAGGGCATTGTGATGTCACAATGCAGAAAACGGCATTGTGATGTCACAATGGGGGAAATGGCATTGTGATGTCACAATGGGGGAAATGGCATTGTGATATCACAATGGGGGGAATGGCATTGTGATGTCACAATGGGGGAAATGGCATTGTGATGTCACAATGGGTGAAATGGCATTGTGATGTCACAATGGGGGAAAGAGCATTGTGATGTCACAATAGGGAAAACGGCATTGTAATGTCACAATGGGGGAAATGGCATTGTGATGTCACAATGGGGGAAAAGGCATTGTGATGTCACAATGTGGAAAACGGCATTGTGATGTCACAATGGGGGAAAGGGCATTGCGATGTCACAATGGGGAAAACTGCATTGTGATGTCACAATGGGGGAAAGGGCATTGTGATGTCACAATGGGGAAAACGGCATTGTGATGTCACAATGGGGGAAACGGCATTGTGATGTCACAATGGGGGAAATGGAATTGTGATGTCACAATGGGAAAAACAGCATTGTGATGTCACAATGGGGGAAACGGCATTGTGATATCACAATGGGGAAAGGGCATTGTGATGTCACAATGGAGGAAATGGCATTGTGATGTCACAATAGGGAAAACGGCATTGTGATGTCACAATGGGGGAAAGGGCATTGTGATGTCACAATGTGGCAAACTGCATTGTGATGTCACAATGGGGGAAACGGCATTGTGATGTCACAATGGGGGAAATGGCATTGTGATGTCACAATGGGGGAAATGTCATTGTGATGTCACAATGGGGGAAATGGCATTGTGATGTCACAATGGGGGAAATGGCATTGTGATGTCACAATGGGGGAAACGGCATTGTGATGTCACAATGGGGGAAACGGCATTGTGATGTCACAATGGGGGAAATGGCATTGTGATGTCACAATGGGGGAAAGGGCATTGTGATGTCACAATGGGGTAAACTGCATTGTGATGTCACAATGGGGGAAAGGGCATTGTGATGTCACAATGGGGTAAACTGCATTGTGATGTCACAATGGGGGAAATGGCATTGTGATGTCACAATGGGGGAAATGGCATTGTGATGTCACACTGGGGGAAATGGCATTGTGATGTCACAATGGGGAAAAGGGCATTGTGATGTCACAATGGGGAAAACGGCATTGTGATGTCACAATGGGGGAAATGGCATTGTGATGTCACAATGGGGGAAATGGCATTGCGATGTCACAATGGGGGAAAACTGCATTGTGATGTCAGAATGGGGGAAAGGGCATTGTGATGTCACAATGCAGAAAACGGCATTGTGATGTCACAATGGGGGAAATGGCATTGTGATGTCACAATGGGGGAAATGGCATTGTGATATCACAATGGGGGAAATGGCATTGTGATGTCACAATGGGGAAATGGCATTGTGATGTCACAATGGGTGAAATGGCATTGTGATGTCACAATGGGGGAAAGAGCATTTTGATGTCACAATAGGGAAAACGGCATTGTAATGTCACAATGGGGAAAATGGCATTGTGATGTCACAATGGGGGAAATGGCATTGTGATGTCACAATGGGGGAAAGGGCATTGTGATGTCACAATGTGGAAAACGGCATTGTGATGTCACAATGGGGGAGAGGGCATTGCGATGTCACAATGGGGAAAACTGCATTGTGATGTCACAATGGGGGAAAGGGCATTGTGATGTCACAATGGGGAAAACGGCATTGTAATGTCACAATGGGGGAAATGGAATTGTGATGTCACAATGGGAAAAACAGCATTGTGATGTTCACAATGGGGGAAACGGCATTGTGATATCACAATGGGGAAAGGGCATTGTGATGTCACAATGGAGGAAATGGCATTGTGATGTCACAATAGGGAAAACGGCATTGCGATGTCACAATAAGGGAAAGGGGAATGTGATGTCACAATGTGGTAAACTGCATTGTGATGTCACAATGGGGGAAACGGCATTGTGATGTCACAATGGGGGAAATGGCATTGTGATGTCACAATGGGGGAAATGGCATTGTGATGTCACAATGGGGGAAATGGCATTGTGATGTCACAATGGGGGAAATGGCATTGTGATGTCACAATGGGGGAAATAGCATTGTGATGTCACAATGGGGGAAACGGCATTGTGATGTCACAATGGGGGAAATGGCATTGTGATGTCACAATGGGGGAAAGGGCATTGTGATGTCACAATGGGGTAAACTGCATTGTGATGTCACAATGGGGGAAAGGGCATTGTGATGTCACAATGCGGAAAACGGCATTGTGATGTCACAATGGGGGAAACTGCATTGTGATGTCACAATGGGGAAAACTGCATTGTGATGTCACAATGGGGGAAAAGGCATTGTGATGTCACAATGTGGGAAATGGCATTGTGATGTCACAATAGGGAAAACAGCATTGTGATGTCACAATGGGGGAAAGGGCATTCTGATGTCACAATGTGGTTAACTGCATTGTGATGTCACAATGGGGGAAATGGCATTGTGATGTCACAATGGGGGAAATGGCATTGTGATGTCACAATGGGGAAAGGGCATTGTGATGTCACAATGGAGGAAATGGCATTGTGATGTCACAATAGGGAAACGGCATTGTGATGTCACAATGGGGGAAAGGGCATTGTGATGTCACAATGGGGTAAACTGCATTCTGATGTCACAATGGGGGAAACGGCATTGTGATGTCACAATGGGGGAAATGGCATTGTGATGTCACAATGGGGAAAGGGCATTGTGATGTCACAGTAGGGAAAACGGCATTGTGATGTCACAATGGGGGAAAGGGCATTGTGATGTCACAATGGGGTAAACTGCATTGTGATGTCACAATGGGGGAAACGGCATTGTGATGTCACAATGGGGGAAAGGGCATTGTGATGTCACAATGGGGTAAACTGCATTGTGATGTCACAATGGGGGAAACGGCATTGTGATGTCACAATGGGGGAAATGGCATTGTGATGTCACAATGGGGGAAAGGGCATTGTGATGTCACAATAGGGAAAACGGCATTGTGATGTCACAATGGGGGAAATGGCATTGTGATGTCACACTGGGGGAAATGGCATTGTGATGTCACAATGGGGTAAACTGCATTGTGTTGTCACAATGGGGCAACGGCATTGTGATGTCACAATGGGGGAAATGGCATTGTGATGTCACAATGGGGGAAAGCACATTGTGATGTCACAATGGCGAAAACTGCATTGTGATGTCACAATGGGGGAGAGGGCATTGTGATGTCACAATGCGGAAAGCGGCATAGTGATGTCACAATGGGGGAAAGTGCATTGTGATGTCACAATGGGGGAAAGTGCATTGTGATGTCACAATGGGGGAAATGGCATTGTGATGTCACAATGCGGAAAACGGCATTGTGATGTCACAATGGGGGAAAGGGCATTGTGATGTCACAATGGGGAAAACTGCATTGTGATGTCACAATGTGAGAAATGGCATTGTGATGTCACAATGGGGAATGGGCATTGTGATGTCACAATGGGGAATGGGCATTGTGATGTCACAATGGGGAATGGGCATTGTAATGTCACAATGAAGGAAATTGCATATTGATGTCACAAAAGGGAAAACGGCATTGTGATGTCACAATGGGGGAAAGGGCATTGTGATGTCACAATGGGGTAAACTGCATTGTGATGTCACAATTGGGGAAATGGCATTGTGATGTCACAATGGGGGAAATGGCATTGTGATGTCACAATAGGGAAAACGGCATTGTGATGTCACAATGGGGGACATGGCATTGTGATGTCACAATGGGGGAAATGGCATTGTGATGTCACAATGGGGAAAGGGCATTGTGATGTCACAATGGAGGAAATGGCATTGTGATGTCACAATAGGGAAAACGGCATTGTGATGTCACAATGGGGGAAAGGGCATTGTGATGTCACAATGTGGTAAACTGCATTGTGATGTCACAATGGGGGAAATGGCATTGTGATGTCACAATGGGGGAAATGGCATTGTGATGTCACAATGGGGAAAACGGCATTGTAATGTCACAATGGGGGAAAGGGCATTGCGATGTCACAATGGGGAAAACTGCATTGTGATGTCACAATGGGGGAAACGGCATTGTGATGTCACAATGGGGGAAATGGCATTGTGATGTCACAATGTGGGAAAGGGCATTGTAATGTCACAATGGGGAAAACGGCATTGTAATGTCACAATGGGGGAAATGGAATTGTGATGTCACAATGGGAAAAACAGCATTGTGATGTCACAATGGGGGAAACAGCATTGTGATATCACAATGGAGGAAATGGCATTGTGATGTCACAATGGGGGAAACGGCATTGTGATGTCACAATGGAGGAAATGGCATTGTGATATCACAATGGAGGAAATGGCATTGTGATGTCACAATGTGGGAAATGGCATTGTGATGTCACAATAGGGAAAACAGCATTGTGATGTCACAATGGGGGAAAGGGCATTGCGATGTCACAATGGGGAAAACTGCATTGTGATGTCACAATGGGGGAAACGGCATTGTGATGTCACAATGGGGGAA
This sequence comes from Eleutherodactylus coqui, assembly GCF_035609145.1. NCBI lineage: Eukaryota > Metazoa > Chordata > Amphibia > Anura > Eleutherodactylidae > Eleutherodactylus > Eleutherodactylus coqui. The sequence continues at coordinate 1,292,476 of NW_027102000.1, read as the reverse complement.
ATGGCATTGTGATGTCACAATGTGGGAAAGGGCATTGTAATGTCACAATGGGGAAAACGGCATTGTAATGTCACAATGGGGGAAATGGAATTGTGATGTCACAATGGGAAAAACAGCATTGTGATGTCACAATGGGGGAAACGGCATTGTGATATCACAATGGAGGAAATGGCATTGTGATGTCACAATGGGGGAAACGGCATTGTGATATCACAATGGAGGAAATGGCATTGTGATGTCACAATGGGGGAAACGGCATTGTGATGTCACAATGGGGGAAACGGCATTGTGATATCACAATGGAGGAAATGGCATTGTGATGTCACAATGTGGGAAATGGCATTGTGATGTCACAATAGGGAAAACAGCATTGTGATGTCACAATGGGGGAAAGGGCATTGTGATGTCACAATGTGGTTAACTGCATTGTGATGTCACAATGGGGGAAATGGCATTGCGATGTCACAATGGGGGAAATGGCATTGTGATGTCACAATGGGGAAAGGGCATTGTGATGTCACAATGGAGGAAATGGCATTGTGATGTCACAATAGGGAAACGGCATTGTGATGTCACAATGGGGGAAAGGGCATTGTGATGTCACAATGGGGTAAACTGCATTCTGATGTCACAATGGGGGAAACGGCATTGTGATGTCACAATGGGGGAAATGGCATTGTGATGTCACAATGGGGAAAGGGCATTGTGATGTCACAGTAGGGAAAACGGCATTGTGATGTCACAATGGGGGAAAGGGCATTGTGATGTCACCATGGGGTAAACTGCATTGTGATGTCACAATGGGGGAAACGGCATTGTGATGTCACAATGGGGGAAATGGCATTGTGATGTCACAATGGGGAAAGGGCATTGTGATGTCACAGTAGGGAAAACGGCATTGTGATGTCACAATGGGGGAAAGGGCATTGTGATGTCACAATGGGGTAAACTGCATTGTGATGTCACAATGGGGGAAACGGCATTGTGATGTCACAATGGGGGAAACGGCATTGTGATGTCACAATGGGGGAAATGGCATTGTGATGTCACAATGGGGGAAATGGCATTGTGATGTCACACTGGGGGAAATGGCATTGTGATGTCACAATGGGGAAAAGAGCATTGTGATGTCACAATGGGGAAAACGGCATTGTGATGTCAACAATGGGGGAAATGGCATTGTGATGTCACAATGGGGGAAATGGCATTGTGATGTCACACTGGGGGAAATGGCATTGTGATGTCACAATGGGGAAAAGGGCATTGTGATGTCACAATGGGAAAAAAACGGCATTGTGATGTCACAATGGGGGAAAGGGCATTGTGATGTCACAATGGGGTAAACTGCATTGTGATGTCACAATGGGGGAAACGGCATTGTGATGTCACAATGGGGGAAAGGGCATTGTGATGTCACAATAGGGAAAACGGCATTGTGATGTCACAATGGGGGAAATGGCATTGTGATGTCACAATGGGGGAAAGGGCATTGTGATGTCACAATGGGGAAAATGGCATTGTGATATCACAATGGGGGAAAGGGCATTGCGATGTCACAATGGGGAAAACTGCATTGTGATGTCAGAATGGGGGAAAGGGCATTGTGATGTCACAATGCAGAAAACGGCATTGTGATGTCACAATGGGGGAAATGGCATTGTGATGTCACAATGGGGGAAATGGCATTGTGATATCACAATGGGGGAAATGGCATTGTGATGTCACAATGGGGGAAATGGCATTGTGATGTCACAATGGGTGAAATGGCATTGTGATGTCACAATAGGGGAAAGAGCATTGTGATGTCACAATAGGGAAAACGGCATTGTAATGTCACAATGGGGGAAATGGCATTGTGATGTCACAATGGGGGAAAGGGCATTGTGATGTCACAATGTGGAAAACGGCATTGTGATGTCACAATGGGGGAAAGGGCATTGCGATGTCACAATGGGGAAAACTGCATTGTGATGTCACAATGGGGGAAAGGGCATTGTGATGTCACAATGCGGAAAACGGCATTGTAATGTCACAATGGGGGAAATGGAATTGTGATGTCACAATGGGAAAAACAGCATTGTGATGTCACAATGGGGGAAACGGCATTGTGATATCACAATGGGGAAAGGGCATTGTGATGTCACAAAGGAGGAAATGGCATTGTGATGTCACAATAGGGAAAACGGCATTGTGATGTCACAATGGGGGAAAGGGCATTGTGATGTCACAATGTGGCAAACTGCATTGTGATGTCACAATGGGGGAAACGGCATTGTGATGTCACAATGGGGGAAATGGCATTGTGATGTCACAATGGGGGAAATGGCATTGTGATGTCACAATGGGGGAAATGGCATTGTGATGTCACAATGGGGGAAATGGCATTGTGATGTCACAATGGGGGAAACGGCATTGTGATGTCACAATGGGGGAAACGGCATTGTGATGTCACAATGGGGGAAATGGCATTGTGATGTCACAATGGGGGAAAGGGCATTGTGATGTCACAATGGGGTAAACTGCATTGTGATGTCACAATGGGGGAAAGGGCATTGTGATGTCACAATGGGGTAAACTGCATTGTGATGTCACAATGGGGGAAATGGCATTGTGATGTCACAATGGGGGAAATGGCATTGTGATGTCACACTGGGGGAAATGGCATTGTGATGTCACAATGGGGAAAAGGGCATTGTGATGTCACAATGGGGAAAACGGCATTGTGATGTCACAATGGGGGAAAGGGCATTGTGATGTCACAATGGGGTAAACTGCATTCTGATGTCACAATGGGGGAAATGGCATTGTGATGTCACAATGGGGGAAATGGCATTGTGATGTCACAATGGGGAAAGGGCATTGTGATGTCACAGTAGGGAAAACGGCATTGTGATGTCACAATGGGGGAAAGGGCATTGTGATGTCACCATGGGGTAAACTGCATTGTGATGTCACAATGGGGGAAACGGCATTGTGATGTCACAATGGGGGAAAGGGCATTGTGATGTCACAATGGGGGAAAGGGCATTGTGATGTCACAATAGGGAAAACGGCATTGTGATATCACAATGGGGGAAATGGCATTGTGATGTCACAATGGGGGAAAGGGCATTGTGATGCCACAATGGGGAAAATGGCATTGTAATGTCACAATGGGGGAAAGGGCATTGCGATGTCACAATGGGGAAAACTGCATTGTGATGTCAGAATGGGGGAAAGGGCATTGTGATGTCACAATGCAGAAAACGGCATTGTGATGTCACAATGGGGGAAATGGCATTGTGATGTCACAATGGGGGAAATGGCATTGTGATATCACAATGGGGGAAATGGCATTGTGATGTCACAATGGGGAAATGGCATTGTGATGTCACAATGGGTGAAATGGCATTGTGATGTCACAATGGGGGAAAGAGCATTTTGATGTCACAATAGGGAAAACGGCATTGTAATGTCACAATGGGGAAAATGGCATTGTGATGTCACAATGGGGGAAATGGCATTGTGATGTCACAATGGGGGAAAGGGCATTGTGATGTCACAATGTGGAAAACGGCATTGTGATGTCACAATGGGGGAAAGGGCATTGCGATGTCACAATGGGGAAAACTGCATTGTGATGTCACAATGGGGGAAAGGGCATTGTGATGTCACAATGGGGAAAACGGCATTGTAATGTCACAATGGGGGAAATGGAATTGTGATGTCACAATGGGAAAAACAGCATTGTGATGTCACAATGGGGGAAACGGCATTGTGATATCACAATGGGGAAAGGGCATTGTGATGTCACAATGGAGGAAATGGCATTGTGATGTCACAATAGGGAAAACGGCATTGCGATGTCACAATAAGGGAAAGGGGATTGTGATGTCACAATGTGGTAAACTGCATTGTGATGTCACAATGGGGGAAACGGCATTGTGATGTCACAATGGGGGAAATGGCATTGTGATGTCACAATGGGGGAAATGGCATTGTGATGTCACAATGGGGGAAATGGCATTGTGATGTCACAATGGGGGAAATGGCATTGTGATGTCACAATGGGGGAAATAGCATTGTGATGTCACAATGGGGGAAACGGCATTGTGATGTCACAATGGGGGAAATGGCATTGTGATGTCACAATGGGGGAAAGGGCATTGTGATGTCACAATGGGGGAAAGGGCATTGTGATGTCACAATGGGGTAAACTGCATTCTGATGTCACAATGGGGGAAACGGCATTGTGATGTCACAATGGGGGAAATGGCATTGTGATGTCACAATGGGGAAAGGGCATTGTGATGTCACAATGGAGGAATCGGCATTGTGATGTCACAATAGGGAAACGGCATTGTGATGTCACAATGGGGGAAAGGGCATTGTGATGTCACAATGGGGTAAACTGCATTCTGATGTCACAATGGGGGAAACGGCATTGTGATGTCACAATGGGGGAAATGGCATTGTGATGTCACAATGGGGAAAGGGCATTGTGATGTCACAGTAGAGAAAACGGCATTGTGATGTCACAATGGGGGAAAGGGCATTGTGATGTCACAATGGGGTAAACTGCATTGTGATGTCACAATGGGGGAAACGGCATTGTGATGTCACAATGGGGGAAAGGGCATTGTGATGTCACAATGGGGTAAACTGCATTGTGATGTCACAATGGGGGAAACGGCATTGTGATGTCACAATGGGGGAAATGGCATTGTGATGTCACAATGGGGGAAAGGGCATTGTGATGTCACAATAGGGAAAACGGCATTGTGATGTCACAATGGGGGAAATGGCATTGTGATGTCACACTGGGGGAAATGGCATTGTGATGTCACAATGGGGTAAACTGCATTGTGTTGTCACAATGGGGCAACGGCATTGTGATGTCACAATGGGGGAAATGGCATTGTGATGTCACAATGGGGGAAAGCACATTGTGATGTCACAATGGCGAAAACTGCATTGTGATGTCACAATGGGGGAGAGGGCATTGTGATGTCACAATGCGGAAAACGGCATAGTGATGTCACAATGGGGGAAAGTGCATTGTGATGTCACAATGGGGGAAAGTGCATTGTGATGTCACAATGGGGGAAAGGGCATTGTGATGTCACAATGCGGAAAACGGCATTGTGATGTCACAATGGGGGAAAGGGCATTGTGATGTCACAATGGGGAAAACTGCATTGTGATGTCACAATGTGAGAAATGGCATTGTGATGTCACAATGGGGAATGGGCATTGTGATGTCACAATGGGGAATGGGCATTGTAATGTCACAATGGAGGAAATTGCATATTGATGTCACAAAAGGGAAAACGGCATTGTGATGTCACAATGGGGGAAAGGGCATTGTGATGTCACAATGGGGTAAACTGCATTGTGATGTCACAATTGGGGAAATGGCATTGTGATGTCACAATGGGGGAAATGGCATTGTGATGTCACAATAGGGAAAACGGCATTGTGATGTCACAATGGGGGAAATGGCATTGTGATGTCACAATGGGGGAAATGGCATTGTGATGTCACAATGGGGAAAGGGCATTGTGATGTCACAATGGAGGAAATGGCATTGTGATGTCACAATAGGGAAAACGGCATTGTGATGTCACAATGGGGGAAAGGGCATTGTGATGTCACAATGTGGTAAACTGCATTGTGATGTCACAATGGGGGAAATGGCATTGTGATGTCACAATGGGGAAAACGGCATTGTAATGTCACAATGGGGGAAAGGGCATTGCGATGTCACAATGGGGAAAACTGCATTGTGATGTCACAATGGGGGAAACGGCATTGTGATGTCACAATGGGGGAAATGGCATTGTGATGTCACAATGTGGGAAAGGGCATTGTAATGTCACAATGGGGAAAACGGCATTGTAATGTCACAATGGGGGAAATGGAATTGTGATGTCACAATGGGAAAAACAGCATTGTGATGTCACAATGGGGGAAACAGCATTGTGATATCACAATGGAGGAAATGGCATTGTGATGTCACAATGGGGGAAACGGCATTGTGATGTCACAATGGAGGAAATGGCATTGTGATATCACAATGGAGGAAATGGCATTGTGATGTCACAATGTGGGAAATGGCATTGTGATGTCACAATAGGGAAAACAGCATTGTGATGTCACAATGGGGGAAAGGGCATTGCGATGTCACAATGGGGAAAACTGCATTGTGATGTCACAATGGGGGAAACGGCATTGTGATGTCACAATGGGGGAAATGGCATTGTGATGTCACAATGTGGGAAAGGGCATTGTAATGTCACAATGGGGAAAACGGCATTGTAATGTCACAATGGGGGAAATGGAATTGTGATGTCACAATGGGAAAAACAGCATTGTGATGTCACAATGGGGGAAACGGCATTGTGATATCACAATGGAGGAAATGGCATTGTGATGTCACAATGGGGGAAACGGCATTGTGATATCACAATGGAGGAAATGGCATTGTGATGTCACAATGGGGGAAACGGCATTGTGATGTCACAATGGGGGAAACGGCATTGTGATATCACAATGGAGGAAATGGCATTGTGATGTCACAATGTGGGAAATGGCATTGTGATGTCACAATAGGGAAAACAGCATTGTGATGTCACAATGGGGGAAAGGGCATTGTGATGTCACAATGTGGTTAACTGCATTGTGATGTCACAATGGGGGAAATGGCATTGTGATGTCACAATGGGGAAAGGGCATTGTGATGTCACAATGGAGGAAATGGCATTGTGATGTCACAATAGGGAAACGGCATTGTGATGTCACAATGGGGGAAAGGGCATTGTGATGTCACAATGGGGTAAACTGCATTCTGATGTCACAATGGGGGAAACGGCATTGTGATGTCACAATGGGGGAAATGGCATTGTGATGTCACAATGGGGAAAGGGCATTGTGATGTCACAGTAGGGAAAACGGCATTGTGATGTCACAATGGGGGAAAGGGCATTGTGATGTCACCATGGGGTAAACTGCATTGTGATGTCACAATGGGGGAAACGGCATTGTGATGTCACAATGGGGGAAATGGCATTGTGATGTCACAATGGGGAAAGGGCATTGTGATGTCACAGTAGGGAAAACGGCATTGTGATGTCACAATGGGGGAAAGGGCATTGTGATGTCACAATGGGGTAAACTGCATTGTGATGTCACAATGGGGGAAACGGCATTGTGATGTCACAATGGGGGAAACGGCATTGTGATGTCACAATGGGGGAAATGGCATTGTGATGTCACAGTAGGGAAAACGGCATTGTGATGTCACAATGGGGGAAAGGGCATTGTGATGTCACAATGGGGTAAACTGCATTGTGATGTCACAATGGGGGAAACGGCATTGTGATGTCACAATGGGGGAAAGGGCATTGTGATGTCACAATGGGGTAAACTGCATTGTGATGTCACAATGGGGGAAACGGCATTGTGATGTCACAATGGGGGAAATGGCATTGTGATGTCACAATGGGGGAAAGGGCATTGTGATGTCACAATAGGGAAAACGGCATTGTGATGTCACAATGGGGGAAATGGCATTGTGATGTCACACTGGGGGAAATGGCATTGTGATGTCACAATGGGGTAAACTGCATTGTGTTGTCACAATGGGGCAACGGCATTGTGATGTCACAATGGGGGAAATGGCATTGTGATGTCACAATGGGGGAAAGCACATTGTGATGTCACAATGGCGAAAACTGCATTGTGATGTCACAATGGGGGAGAGGGCATTGTGATGTCACAATGCGGAAAACGGCATAGTGATGTCACAATGGGGGAAAGTGCATTGTGATGTCACAATGGGGGAAAGTGCATTGTGATGTCACAATGGGGGAAAGGGCATTGTGATGTCACAATGCGGAAAACGGCATTGTGATGTCACAATGGGGGAAAGGGCATTGTGATGTCACAATGGGGAAAACTGCATTGTGATGTCACAATGTGAGAAATGGCATTGTGATGTCACAATGGGGAATGGGCATTGTGATGTCACAATGGGGAATGGGCATTGTGATGTCACAATGGGGAATGGGCATTGTAATGTCACAATGGAGGAAATTGCATATTGATGTCACAAAAGGGAAAACGGCATTGTGATGTCACAATGGGGGAAAGGGCATTGTGATGTCACAATGGGGTAAACTGCATTGTGATGTCACAATTGGGGAAATGGCATTGTGATGTCACAATGGGGGAAATGGCATTGTGATGTCACAATAGGGAAAACGGCATTGTGATGTCACAATGGGGGAAATGGCATTGTGATGTCACAATGGGGGAAATGGCATTGTGATGTCACAATGGGGAAAGGGCATTGTGATGTCACAATGGAGGAAATGGCATTGTGATGTCACAATAGGGAAAACGGCATTGTGATGTCACAATGGGGGAAAGGGCATTGTGATGTCACAATGTGGTAAACTGCATTGTGATGTCACAATGGGGGAAATGGCATTGTGATGTCACAATGGGGGAAATGGCATTGTGATGTCACAATGGGGAAAACGGCATTGTAATGTCACAATGGGGGAAAGGGCATTGCGATGTCACAATGGGGAAAACTGCATTGTGATGTCACAATGGGGGAAACGGCATTGTGATGTCACAATGGGGGAAATGGCATTGTGATGTCACAATGTGGGAAAGGGCATTGTAATGTCACAATGGGGAAAACGGCATTGTAATGTCACAATGGGGGAAATGGAATTGTGATGTCACAATGGGAAAAACAGCATTGTGATGTCACAATGGGGGAAACAGCATTGTGATATCACAATGGAGGAAATGGCATTGTGATGTCACAATGGGGGAAACGGCATTGTGATGTCACAATGGAGGAAATGGCATTGTGATATCACAATGGAGGAAATGGCATTGTGATGTCACAATGTGGGAAATGGCATTGTGATGTCACAATAGGGAAAACAGCATTGTGATGTCACAATGGGGGAAAGGGCATTGCGATGTCACAATGGGGAAAACTGCATTGTGATGTCACAATGGGGGAAACGGCATTGTGATGTCACAATGGGGGAAATGGCATTGTGATGTCACAATGTGGGAAAGGGCATTGTAATGTCACAATGGGGAAAACGGCATTGTAATGTCACAATGGGGGAAATGGAATTGTGATGTCACAATGGGAAAAACAGCATTGTGATGTCACAATGGGGGAAACGGCATTGTGATATCACAATGGAGGAAATGGCATTGTGATGTCACAATGGGGGAAACGGCATTGTGATATCACAATGGAGGAAATGGCATTGTGATGTCACAATGGGGGAAACGGCATTGTGATGTCACAATGGGGGAAACGGCATTGTGATATCACAATGGAGGAAATGGCATTGTGATGTCACAATGTGGGAAATGGCATTGTGATGTCACAATAGGGAAAACAGCATTGTGATGTCACAATGGGGGAAAGGGCATTGTGATGTCACAATGTGGTTAACTGCATTGTGATGTCACAATGGGGGAAATGGCATTGCGATGTCACAATGGGGGAAATGGCATTGTGATGTCACAATGGGGAAAGGGCATTGTGATGTCACAATGGAGGAAATGGCATTGTGATGTCACAATAGGGAAACGGCATTGTGATGTCACAATGGGGGAAAGGGCATTGTGATGTCACAATGGGGTAAACTGCATTCTGATGTCACAATGGGGGAAACGGCATTGTGATGTCACAATGGGGGAAATGGCATTGTGATGTCACAATGGGGAAAGGGCATTGTGATGTCACAGTAGGGAAAACGGCATTGTGATGTCACAATGGGGGAAAGGGCATTGTGATGTCACCATGGGGTAAACTGCATTGTGATGTCACAATGGGGGAAACGGCATTGTGATGTCACAATGGGGGAAATGGCATTGTGATGTCACAATGGGGAAAGGGCATTGTGATGTCACAGTAGGGAAAACGGCATTGTGATGTCACAATGGGGGAAAGGGCATTGTGATGTCACAATGGGGTAAACTGCATTGTGATGTCACAATGGGGGAAACGGCATTGTGATGTCACAATGGGGGAAACGGCATTGTGATGTCACAATGGGGGAAATGGCATTGTGATGTCACAATGGGGGAAATGGCATTGTGATGTCACACTGGGGGAAATGGCATTGTGATGTCACAATGGGGAAAAGAGCATTGTGATGTCACAATGGGGAAAACGGCATTGTGATGTCAACAATGGGGGAAATGGCATTGTGATGTCACAATGGGGGAAAGGGCATTGTGATGTCACAATGGGGGAAAGGACATTGTGATGTCACAATGGGGGAAACGGCATTGTGATGTCCCAATGGGGAAAACGGCATTGTCATGTCACAATGGGGGAAAGGGCATTGTGATGTCACAATGGGGTAAACTGCATTGTGATGTCACAATCGGGGAAATGGCATTGTGATGTCACAATGGGGGAAATGGCATTGTGATGTCACACTGGGGGAAATGGCATTGTGATGTCACAATGGGGGAAATGGCATTGTGATGTCACAATGGGGAAAGGGCATTGTGATGTCACAATGGAGGAAATGGCATTGTGATGTCACAATAGGGAAACGGCATTGTGATGTCACAATGGGGGAAAGGGCATTGTGATGTCACAATGGGGTAAACTGCATTCTGATGTCACAATGGGGGAAACGGCATTGTGATGTCACAATGGGGGAAATGGCATTGTGATGTCACAATGGGGAAAGGGCATTGTGATGTCACAGTAGGGAAAACGGCATTGTGATGTCACAATGGGGGAAAGGGCATTGTGATGTCACCATTGGGTAAACTGCATTGTGATGTCACAATGGGGGAAACGGCATTGTGATGTCACAATGGGGGAAATGGCATTGTGATGTCACAATGGGGAAAGGGCATTGTGATGTCACAGTAGGGAAAACGGCATTGTGATGTCACAATGGGGGAAAGGGCATTGTGATGTCACAATGGGGTAAACTGCATTGTGATGTCACAATGGGGGAAACGGCATTGTGATGTCACAATGGGGGAAACGGCATTGTGATGTCACAATGGGGGAAATGGCATTGTGATGTCACAATGGGGGAAATGGCATTGTGATGTCACACTGGGGGAAATGGCATTGTGATGTCACAATGGGGAAAAGAGCATTGTGATGTCACAATGGGGAAAACGGCATTGTGATGTCAACAATGGGGGAAATGGCATTGTGATGTCACAATGGGGGAAAGGGCATTGTGATGTCACAATGGGGGAAAGGACATTGTGATGTCACAATGGGGGAAACGGCATTGTGATGTCCCAATGGGGAAAACGGCATTGTCATGTCACAATGGGGGAAAGGGCATTGTGATGTCACAATGGGGTAAACTGCATTGTGATGTCACAATCGGGGAAATGGCATTGTGATGTCACAATGGGGGAAATGGCATTGTGATGTCACACTGGGGGAAATGGCATTGTGATGTCACAATGGGGAAAAGGGCATTGTGATGTCACAATGGGAAAAAACGGCATTGTGATGTCACAATGGGGGAAAGGGCATTGTGATGTCACAATGGGGTAAACTGCATTGTGATGTCACAATGGGGGAAACGGCATTGTGATGTCACAATGGGGGAAAGGGCATTGTGATGTCACAATAGGGAAAACGGCATTGTGATGTCACAATGGGGGAAATGGCATTGTGATGTCACAATGGGGGAAAGGGCATTGTGATGTCACAATGGGGAAAATGGCATTGTGATGTCACAATGGGGGAAAGGGCATTGCGATGTCACAATGGGGAAAACTGCATTGTGATGTCAGAATGGGGGAAAGGGCATTGTGATGTCACAATGGGGGAAATGGCATTGTGATGTCACAATGGGGGAAATGGCATTGTGATATCACAATGGGGGAAATGGCATTGTGATGTCACAATGGGGGAAATGGCATTGTGATGTCACAATGGGGGAAACGGCATTGTTATGTCACAATGGGGGAAAGGGCATTGCGATGTCACAATGGGGAAAACGGCATTGTGATGTCACAATGGGGGAAAGGGCATTGTGATGTCACAATGGGGTAAACTGCATTGTGATGTCACAATGGGGGAAAGGGCATTGTGATGTCACAATGGGGTAAACTGCATTGTGATGTCACAATGGGGGAAACGGCATTGTTATGTCACAATGGGGGAAAGGGCATTGCGATGTCACAATGGGGAAAACGGCATTGTGATGTCACAATGGGGGAAAGGGCATTGTGATGTCACAATGGGGTAAACTGCATTCTGATGTCACAATGGGGGAAACGGCATTGTGATGTCACAATGGGGGAAATGGCATTGTGATGTCACAATGGGGAAAGGGCATTGTGATGTCACAGTAGGGAAAACGGCATTGTGATGTCACAATGGGGGAAAGGGCATTGTGATGTCACCATGGGGTAAACTGCATTGTGATGTCACAATGGGGGAAACGGCATTGTGATGTCACAATGGGGGAAAGGGCATTGTGATGTCACAATGGGGGAAAGGGCATTGTGATGTCACAATAGGGAAAACGGCATTGTGATATCACAATGGGGGAAATGGCATTGTGATGTCACAATGGGGGAAAGGGCATTGTGATGTCACAATGGGGAAAATGGCATTGTGATGTCACAATGGGGGAAAGGGCATTGCGATGTCACAATGGGGAACACTGCATTGTGATGTCAGAATGGGGGAAAGGGCATTGTGATGTCACAATGCAGAAAACAGCATTATGATGTCACAATGGGGGAAATGGCATTGTGATGTCACAATGGGGGAAATGGCATTGTGATATCACAATGGGGGAAATGGCATTGTGATGTCACAATGGGGAAAATGGCATTGTGATGTCACAATGGGGGGAAAGGGCATTGCGATGTCACAATGGGGAAAACTGCATTGTGATGTCACAATGGGGGAAAGGGCATTGTGATGTCACAATGGGGAAAACGGCATTGTAATGTCACAATGGGGGAAATGGAATTGTGATGTCACAATGGGAAAAACAGCATTGTGATGTCACAATGGGGGAAACGGCATTGTGATATCACAATGGGGAAAGGGCATTGTGATGTCACAATGGAGGAAATGGCATTGTGATGTCACAATAGGGAAAACGGCATTGCGATGTCACAATGGGGGAAAGGGCATTGTGATGTCACAATGTGGTAAACTGCATTGTGATGTCACAATGGGGGAAACGGCATTGTGATGTCACAATGGGGGAAATGGCATTGTGATGTCACAATGGGGGAAATGGCATTGTGATGTCACAATGGGGGAAATGGCATTGTGATGTCACAATGGGGGAAATGGCATTGTGATGTCACAATGGGGGAAACGGCATTGTGATGTCACAATGGGGGAAATGGCATTGTGATGTCACAATGGGGGAAAGGGCATTGTGATGTCACAATGGGGTAAACTGCATTGTGATGTCACAATGGGGGAAAGGGCATTGTGATGTCACAATGCGGAAAACGGCATTGTGATGTCACAATGGGGGAAACTGCATTGTGATGTCACAATGGGGAAAACTGCATTGTGATGTCACAATGGGGGAAAAGGCATTGTGATGTCACAATGTGGGAAATGGCATTGTGATGTCACAATAGGGAAAACAGCATTGTGATGTCACAATGGGGGAAAGGGCATTCTGATGTCACAATGTGGTTAACTGCATTGTGATGTCACAATGGGGGAAATGGCATTGTGATGTCACAATGGGGGAAATGGCATTGTGATGTCACAATGGGGAAAGGGCATTGTGATGTCACAATGGAGGAAATGGCATTGTGATGTCACAATAGGGAAACGGCATTGTGATGTCACAATGGGGGGAAGGGCATTGTGATGTCACAATGGCGTAAACTGCATTCTGATGTCACAATGGGGGAAACGGCATTGTGATGTCACAATGGGGGAAATGGCATTGTGATGTCACAATGGCGAAAGGGCATTGTGATGTCACAGTAGGGAAAACGGCATTGTGATGTCACAATGGGGGAAAGGGCATTGTGATGTCACAATGGGGTAAACTGCATTGTGATGTCACAATGGGGGAAACGGCATTGTGATGTCACAATGGGGAAAGGGCATTGTGATGTCACAGTAGGGAAAACGGCATTGTGATGTCACAATGGGGGAAAGGGCATTGTGATGTCACAATGGGGTAAACTGCATTGTGATGTCACAATGGGGGAAACGGCATTGTGATGTCACAATGGGGGAAATGGCATTGTGATGTCACAATGGGGGAAAGGGCATTGTGATGTCACAATAGGGAAAACGGCATTGTGATGTCACAATGGGGGAAATGGCATTGTGGTGTCACACTGGGGGAAATGGCATTGTGATGTCACAATGGGGTAAACTGCATTGTGTTGTCACAATGGGGCAACGGCATTGTGATGTCACAATGGGGGAAATGGCATTGTGATGTCACAATGGGGGAAAGGGCATTGTGATGTCACAATGGGGGAAAGCACATTGTGATGTCACAATGGGGAAAACTGCATTGTGATGTCACAATGGGGGAGAGGGCATTGTGATATCACAATGGGGGAAAGGGCATTGTGATGTCACAATGGGGGAAAGGACATTGTGATGTCACAATGGGGGAAACGGCATTGTGATGTCCCAATGGGGAAAACGGCATTGTGATGTCACAATGGGGGAAAGGGCATTGTGATGTCACAATGGGGTAAACTGCATTGTGATGTCACAATGGGGGTAATGGCATTGTGATGTCACAATGGGGGAAATGGCATTGTGATGTCACACTGGGGGAAATGGCATTGTGATGTCACAATGGGGAAAAGGGCATTGTGATGTCACAATGGGAAAAAACGGCATTGTGATGTCACAATGGGGGAAAGGGCATTGTGATGTCACAATGGGGTAAACTGCATTGTGATGTCACAATGGGGGAAACGGCATTGTGATGTCACAATGGGGGAAAGGGCATTGTGATGTCACAATAGGGAAAACGGCATTGTGATGTCACAATGGGGGAAATGGCATTGTGATGTCACAATGGGGGAAAGGGCATTGTGATGTCACAATGGGGAAAATGGCATTGTGATGTCACAATGGGGGAAAGGGCATTGCGATGTCACAATGGGGAAAACTGCATTGTGATGTCAGAATGGGGGAAAGGGCATTGTGATGTCACAATGCAGAAAACGGCATTGTGATGTCACAATGGGGGAAATGGCATTGTGATGTCACAATGGGGGAAATGGCATTGTGATATCACAATGGGGGGAATGGCATTGTGATGTCACAATGGGGGAAATGGCATTGTGATGTCACAATGGGTGAAATGGCATTGTGATGTCACAATGGGGGAAAGAGCATTGTGATGTCACAATAGGGAAAACGGCATTGTAATGTCACAATGGGGGAAATGGCATTGTGATGTCACAATGGGGGAAAGGGCATTGTGATGTCACAATGTGGAAAACGGCATTGTGATGTCACAATGGGGGAAAGGGCATTGCGATGTCACAATGGGGAAAACTGCATTGTGATGTCACAATGGGGGAAAGGGCATTGTGATGTCACAATGGGGAAAACGGCATTGTGATGTCACAATGGGGGAAACGGCATTGTGATGTCACAATGGGGGAAATGGAATTGTGATGTCACAATGGGAAAAACAGCATTGTGATGTCACAATGGGGGAAACGGCATTGTGATATCACAATGGGGAAAGGGCATTGTGATGTCACAATGGAGGAAATGGCATTGTGATGTCACAATAGGGAAAACGGCATTGTGATGTCACAATGGGGGAAAGGGCATTGTGATGTCACAATGTGGTAAACTGCATTGTGATGTCACAATGGGGGAAACGGCATTGTGATGTCACAATGGGGGAAATGGCATTGTGATGTCACAATGGGGGAAACGGCATTGTGATGTCACAATGGGGGAAATGGCATTGTGATGTCACAATGGGGGAAACGGCATTGTGATGTCACAATGGGGGAAACGGCATTGTGATGTCACAATGGGGGAAATGGCATTGTGATGTCACAATGGGGGAAAGGGCATTGTGATGTCACAATGGGGTAAACTGCATTGTGATGTCACAATGGGGTAAACTGCATTGTGATGTCACAATGGGGGAAACGGCATTGTGATGTCACAATGGGGGAAAGGGCATTGTGATGTCACAATGGGGTAAACTGCATTGTGATGTCACAATGGGGGAAACGGCATTGTGATGTCACAATGGGGGAAATGGCATTGTGATGTCACAATGGGGGAAAGGGCATTGTGATGTCACAATAGGGAAAACGGCATTGTGATGTCACAATGGGGGAAATGGCATTGTGATGTCACACTGGGGGAAATGGCATTGTGATGTCACAATGGGGTAAACTGCATTGTGTTGTCACAACGGGGCAACGGCATTGTGATGTCACAATGGGGGAAATGGCATTGTGATGTCACAATGGGGGAAAGGGCATTGTGATGTCACAATGGGGGAAAGCACATTGTGATGTCACAATGGGGAAAACTGCATTGTGATGTCACAATGGGGGAGAGGGCATTGTGATGTCACAATGGGGGAAAGGGCATTGTGATGTCACAATGGGGGAAAGGACATTGTGATGTCACAATGGGGGAAACGGCATTGTGATGTCACAATGGGGGAAAGGGCATTGTGATGTCACAATGGGGGAAATGGCATTGTGATGTCACACTGGGGGAAATGGCATTGTGATGTCACAATGGGGAAAAGGGCATTGTGATGTCACAATGGGAAAAAACGGCATTGTGATGTCACAATGGGGGAAAGGGCATTGTGATGTCACAATGGGGTAAACTGCATTGTGATGTCACAATGGGGGAAACGGCATTGTGATGTCACAATGGGGGAAAGGGCATTGTGATGTCACAATAGGGAAAACGGCATTGTGATGTCACAATGGGGGAAATGGCATTGTGATGTCACAATGGGGGAAAGGGCATTGTGATGTCACAATGGGGAAAATGGCATTGTGATGTCACAATGGGGGAAAGGGCATTGTGATGTCACAATAGGGAAAACGGCATTGTGATGTCACAATGGGGGAAACGGCATTGTGATGTCCCAATGGGGAAAACGGCATTGTGATGTCACAATGGGGGAAAGGGCATTGTGATGTCACAATGGGGTAAACTGCATTGTGATGTCACAATGGGGGTAATGGCATTGTGATGTCACAATGGGGGAAATGGCATTGTGATGTCACACTGGGGGAAATGGCATTGTGATGTCACAATGGGGAAAAGGGCATTGTGATGTCACAATGGGAAAAAACGGCATTGTGATGTCACAATGGGGGAAAGGGCATTGTGATGTCACAATGGGGTAAACTGCATTGTGATGTCACAATGGGGGAAACGGCATTGTGATGTCACAATGGGGGAAAGGGCATTGTGATGTCACAATAGGGAAAACGGCATTGTGATGTCACAATGGGGGAAATGGCATTGTGATGTCACAATGGGGGAAAGGGCATTGTGATGTCACAATGGGGAAAATGGCATTGTGATGTCACAATGGGGGAAAGGGCATTGCGATGTCACAATGGGGAAAACTGCATTGTGATGTCAGAATGGGGGAAAGGGCATTGTGATGTCACAATGCAGAAAACGGCATTGTGATGTCACAATGGGGGAAATGGCATTGTGATGTCACAATGGGGGAAATGGCATTGTGATATCACAATGGGGGGAATGGCATTATGATGTCACAATGGGGGAAATGGCATTGTGATGTCACAATGGGTGAAATGGCATTGTGATGTCACAATGGGGGAAAGAGCATTGTGATGTCACAATAGGGAAAACGGCATTGTAATGTCACAATGGGGGAAATGGCATTGTGATGTCACAATGGGGGAAAGGGCATTGTGATGTCACAATGTGGAAAACGGCATTGTGATGTCACAATGGGGGAAAGGGCATTGCGATGTCACAATGGGGAAAACTGCATTGTGATGTCACAATGGGGGAAGGGGCATTGTGATGTCACAATGGGGAAAACGGCATTGTGATGTCACAATGGGGGAAACGGCATTGTGATGTCACAATGGGGGAAATGGAATTGTGATGTCACAATGGGAAAAACAGCATTGTGATGTCACAATGGGGGAAACGGCATTGTGATATCACAATGGGGAAAGGGCATTGTGATGTCACAATGGAGGAAATGGCATTGTGATGTCACAATAGGGAAAACGGCATTGTGATGTCACAATGGGGGAAAGGGCATTGTGATGTCACAATGTGGTAAACTGCATTGTGATGTCACAATGGGGGAAACGGCATTGTGATGTCACAATGGGGGAAATGGCATTGTGATGTCACAATGGGGGAAACGGCATTGTGATGTCACAATGGGGGAAATGGCATTGTGATGTCACAATGGGGGAAACTGCATTGTGATGTCACAATGGGGGAAACGGCATTGTGATGTCACAATGGGGGAAATGGCATTGTGATGTCACAATGGGGGAAAGGGCATTGTGATGTCACAATGGGGTAAACTGCATTGTGATGTCACAATGGGGTAAACTGCATTGTGATGTCACAATGGGGGAAACGGCATTGTGATGTCACAATGGGGGAAAGGGCATTGTGATGTCACAATGGGGTAAACTGCATTGTGATGTCACAATGGGGGAAACGGCATTGTGATGTCACAATGGGGGAAATGGCATTGTGATTTCACAATGGGGGAAAGGGCATTGTGATGTCACAATAGGGAAAACGGCATTGTGATGTCACAATGGGGGAAATGGCATTGTGATGTCACACTGGGGGAAATGGCATTGTGATGTCACAATGGGGTAAACTGCATTGTGTTGTCACAATGGGGCAACGGCATTGTGATGTCACAATGGGGGAAATGGCATTGTGATGTCACAATGGGGGAAAGGGCATTGTGATGTCACAATGGGGGAAAGCACATTGTGATGTCACAATGGGGAAAACTGCATTGTGATGTCACAATGGGGGAGAGGGCATTGTGATGTCACAATGGGGGAAAGGGCATTGTGATGTCACAATGGGGGAAAGGACATTGTGATGTCACAATGGGGGAAACGGCATTGTGATGTCACAATGGGGGAAAGGGCATTGTGATGTCACACTGGGGGAAATGGCATTGTGATGTCACAATGGGGAAAAGGGCATTGTGATGTCACAATGGGAAAAAACGGCATTGTGATGTCACAATGGGGGAAAGGGCATTGTGATGTCACAATGGGGTAAACTGCATTGTGATGTCACAATGGGGGAAACGGCATTGTGATGTCACAATGGGGGAAAGGGCATTGTGATGTCACAATAGGGAAAACGGCATTGTGATGTCACAATGGGGGAAATGGCATTGTGATGTCACAATGGGGGAAAGGGCATTGTGATGTCACAATGGGGAAAATGGCATTGTGATGTCACAATGGGGGAAAGGGCATTGCGATGTCACAATGGGGAAAACTGCATTGTGATGTCAGAATGGGGGAAAGGGCATTGTGATGTCACAATGCAGAAAACGGCATTGTGATGTCACAATGGGGGAAATGGCATTGTGATGTCACAATGGGGGAAATGGCATTGTGATATCACAATGGGGGGAATGGCATTGTGATGTCACAATGGGGGAAATGGCATTGTGATGTCACAATGGGTGAAATGGCATTGTGATGTCACAATGGGGGAAAGAGCATTGTGATGTCACAATAGGGAAAACGGCATTGTAATGTCACAATGGGGGAAATGGCATTGTGATGTCACAATGGGGGAAAGGGCATTGTGATGTCACAATGTGGAAAACGGCATTGTGATGTCACAATGGGGGAAAGGGCATTGCGATGTCACAATGGGGAAAACTGCATTGTGATGTCACAATGGGGGAAAGGGCATTGTGATGTCACAATGGGGAAAACGACATTGTGATGTCACAATGGGGGAAACGGCATTGTGATGTCACAATGGGGGAAATGGAATTGTGATGTCACAATGGGAAAAACAGCATTGTGATGTCACAATGGGGGAAACGGCATTGTGATATCACAATGGGGAAAGGGCATTGTGATGTCACAATGGAGGAAATGGCATTGTGATGTCACAATAGGGAAAACGGCATTGTGATGTCACAATGGGGGAAAGGGCATTGTGATGTCACAATGTGGTAAACTGCATTGTGATGTCACAATGGGGGAAACGGCATTGTGATGTCACAATGGGGGAAATGGCATTGTGATGTCACAATGGGGGAAATGGCATTGTGATGTCACAATGGGGGAAATGGCATTGTGATGTCACAATGGGGGAAATGGCATTGTGATGTCACAATGGGGGAAACGGCATTGTGATGTCACAATGGGGGAAACGGCATTGTGATGTCACAATGGGGGAAATGGCATTGTGATGTCACAATGGGGGAAAGGGCATTGTGATGTCACAATGGGGTAAACTGCATTGTGATGTCACAATGGGGGAAAGGGCATTGTGATGTCACAATGGGGTAAACTGCATTGTGATGTCACAATGGGGGAAATGGCATTGTGATGTCACAATGGGGGAAATGGCATTGTGATGTCACACTGGGGGAAATGGCATTGTGATGTCACAATGGGGAAAAGGGCATTGTGATGTCACAATGGGGAAAACGGCATTGTGATGTCACAATGGGGGAAAGGGCATTGTGATGTCACAATGGGGTAAACTGCATTCTGATGTCACAATGGGGGAAACGGCATTGTGATGTCACAATGGGGGAAATGGCATCGTGATGTCACAATGGGGAAAGGGCATTGTGATGTCACAGTAGGGAAAACAGCATTGTGATGTCACAATGGGGGAAAGGGCATTGTGATGTCACCATGGGGTAAACTGCATTGTGATGTCACAATGGGGGAAACGGCATTGTGATGTCACAATGGGGGAAAGGGCATTGTGATGTCACAATGGGGGAAAGGGCATTGTGATGTCACAATAGGGAAAACGGCATTGTGATATCACAATGGGGGAAATGGCATTGTGATGTCACAATGGGGGAAAGGGCATTGTGATGTCACAATGGGGAAAATGGCATTGTGATGTCACAATGGGGGAAAGGGCATTGCGATGTCACAATGGGGAAAACTGCATTGTGATGTCAGAATGGGGGAAAGGGCATTGTGATGTCACAATGCAGAAAACGGCATTGTGATGTCACAATGGGGGAAATGGCATTGTGATGTCACAATGGGGGAAATGGCATTGTGATATCACAATGGGGGAAATGGCATTGTGATGTCACAATGGGGAAATGGCATTGTGATGTCACAATGGGTGAAATGGCATTGTGATGTCACAATGGGGGAAAGAGCATTGTGATGTCACAATAGGGAAAACGGCATTGTAATGTCACAATGGGGGAAATGGCATTGTGATGTCACAATGGGGGAAAGGGCATTGTGATGTCACAATGTGGAAAACGGCATTGTGATGTCACAATGGGGGAAAGGGCATTGCGATGTCACAATGGGGAAAACTGCATTGTGATGTCACAATGGGGGAAAGGGCATTGTGATGTCACAATGGGGAAAACGGCATTGTAATGTCACAATGGGGGAAATGGAATTGTGATGTCACAATGGGAAAAACAGCATTGTGATGTCACAATGGGGGAAACGGCATTGTGATATCACAATGGCGAAAGGGCATTGTGATGTCACAATGGAGGAAATGGCATTGTGATGTCACAATAGGGAAAACGGCATTGCGATGTCACAATGGGGGAAAGGGCATTGTGATGTCACAATGTGGTAAACTGCATTGTGATGTCACAATGGGGGAAACGGCATTGTGATGTCACAATGGGGGAAATGGCATTGTGATGTCACAATGGGGAAATGGCATTGTGATGTCACAATGGGGGAAATGGCATTGTGATGTCACAATGGGGGAAATGGCATTGTGATGTCACAATTGGGGAAATGGCATTGTGATGTCACAATGGGGGAAACGGCATTGTGATGTCACAATGGGGGAAATGGCATTGTGATGTCACAATGGGGGAAAGGGCATTGTGATGTCACAATGGGGTAAACTGCATTGTGATGTCACAATGGGGTAAACTGCATTGTGATGTCACAATGGGGGAAAGGGCATTGTGATGTCACAATGCGGAAAACTGCATTGTGATGTCACAAATGGGGAAAAAGGCATTGTGATGTCACAATGTGGGAAATGGCATTGTGATGTCACAATAGGGAAAACAGCATTGTGATGTCACAATGGGGGAAAGGGCATTCTGATGTCACAATGTGGTTAACTGCATTGTGATGTCACAATGGGGGAAATGGCATTGTGATGTCACAATGGGGGAAATGGCATTGTGATGTCACAATGGGGAAAGGGCATTGTGATGTCACAATGGAGGAAATGGCATTGTGATGTCACAATAGGGAAACGGCATTGTGATGTCACAATGGGGGAAAGGGCATTGTGATGTCACAATGGGGTAAACTGCATTCTGATGTCACAATGGGGGAAACGGCATTGTGATGTCACAATGGGGGAAATGGCATTGTGATGTCACAATGGGGAAAGGGCATTGTGATGTCACAGTAGGGAAAACGGCATTGTGATGTCACAATGGGGGAAAGGGCATTGTGATGTCACAATGGGGTAAACTGCATTGTGATGTCACAATGGGGAAAACTGCATTGTGATGTCACAATGGGGGAGAGGGCATTGTGATGTCACAATGGGGGAAAGGGCATTGTGATGTCACAATGGGGGAAAGGACATTGTGATGTCACAATGGGGGAAACGGCATTGTGATGTCCCAATGGGGAAAACGGCATTGTGATGTCACAATGGGGGAAAGGGCATTGTGATGTCACAATGGGGTAAACTGCATTGTGATGTCACAATGGGGGAAATGGCATTGTGATGTCACAATGGGGGAAATGGCATTGTGATGTCACACTGGGGGAAATGGCATTGTGATGTCACAATGGGGAAAAGGGCATTGTGATGTCACAATGGGAAAAAACGGCATTGTGATGTCACAATGGGGGAAAGGGCATTGTGATGTCACAATGGGGTAAACTGCATTGTGATGTCACAATGGGGGAAACGGCATTGTGATGTCACAATGGGGGAAAGGGCATTGTGATGTCACAATAGGGAAAACGGCATTGTGATGTCACAATGGGGGAAATGGCATTGTGATGTCACAATGGGGGAAAGGGCATTGTGATGTCACAATGGGGAAAATGGCATTGTGATGTCACAATGGGGGAAAGGGCATTGCGATGTCACAATGGGGAAAACTGCATTGTGATGTCAGAATGGGGGAAAGGGCATTGTGATGTCACAATGCAGAAAACGGCATTGTGATGTCACAATGGGGGAAATGGCATTGTGATGTCACAATGGGGGAAATGGCATTGTGATATCACAATGGGGGGAATGGCATTGTGATGTCACAATGGGGGAAATGGCATTGTGATGTCACAATGGGTGAAATGGCATTGTGATGTCACAATGGGGGAAAGAGCATTGTGATGTCACAATAGGGAAAACGGCATTGTAATGTCACAATGGGGGAAATGGCATTGTGATGTCACAATGGGGGAAAGGGCATTGTGATGTCACAATGTGGAAAACGGCATTGTGATGTCACAATGGGGGAAAGGGCATTGCGATGTCACAATGGGGAAAACTGCATTGTGATGTCACAATGGGGGAAAGGGCATTGTGATGTCACAATGGGGAAAACGGCATTGTGATGTCACAATGGGGGAAACGGCATTGTGATGTCACAATGGGGGAAATGGAATTGTGATGTCACAATGGGAAAAACAGCATTGTGATGTCACAATGGGGGAAACGGCATTGTGATATCACAATGGGGAAAGGGCATTGTGATGTCACAATGGAGGAAATGGCATTGTGATGTCACAATAGGGAAAACGGCATTGTGATGTCACAATGGGGGAAAGGGCATTGTGATGTCACAATGTGGTAAACTGCATTGTGATGTCACAATGGGGGAAACGGCATTGTGATGTCACAATGGGGGAAATGGCATTGTGATGTCACAATGGGGGAAATGGCATTGTGATGTCACAATGGGGGAAATGGCATTGTGATGTCACAATGGGGGAAATGGCATTGTGATGTCACAATGGGGGAAACGGCATTGTGATGTCACAATGGGGGAAACGGCATTGTGATGTCACAATGGGGGAAATGGCATTATGATGTCACAATGGGGGAAAGGGCATTGTGATGTCACAATGGGGTAAACTGCATTGTGATGTCACAATGGGGGAAAGGGCATTGTGATGTCACAATGGGGTAAACTGCATTGTGATGTCACAATGGGGGAAATGGCATTGTGATGTCACAATGGGGGAAATGGCATTGTGATGTCACACTGGGGGAAATGGCATTGTGATGTCACAATGGGGAAAAGGGCATTGTGATGTCACAATGGGGAAAACGGCATTGTGATGTCACAATGGGGGAAAGGGCATTGTGATGTCACAATGGGGTAAACTGCATTCTGATGTCACAATGGGGGAAACGGCATTGCGATGTCACAATGGGGGAAATGGCATTGTGATGTCACAATGGGGAAAGGGCATTGTGATGTCACAGTAGGGAAAACAGCATTGTGATGTCACAATGGGGGAAAGGGCATTGTGATGTCACCATGGGGTAAACTGCATTGTGATGTCACAATGGGGGAAACGGCATTGTGATGTCACAATGGGGGAAAGGGCATTGTGATGTCACAATGGGGGAAAGGGCATTGTGATGTCACAATAGGGAAAACGGCATTGTGATATCACAATGGGGGAAATGGCATTGTGATGTCACAATGGGGGAAAGGGCATTGTGATGTCACAATGGGGAAAATGGCATTGTGATGTCACAATGGGGGAAAGGGCATTGCGATGTCACAATGGGGAAAACTGCATTGTGATGTCAGAATGGGGGAAAGGGCATTGTGATGTCACAATGCAGAAAACGGCATTGTGATGTCACAATGGGGGAAACGGCATTGTGATGTCACAATGGGGGAAAGGGCATTGTGATGTCACAATGGGGGAAATGGCATTGTGATGTCACAATGGGGGAAAGGGCATTGTGATGTCACAATGTGGAAAACGGCATTGTGATGTCACAATGGGGGAAAGGGCATTGCGATGTCACAATGGGGAAAACTGCATTGTGATGTCACAATGGGGGAAAGGGCATTGTGATGTCACAATGGGGAAAACGGCATTGTAATGTCACAATGGGGGAAATGGAATTGTGATGTCACAATGGGAAAAACAGCATTGTGATGTCACAATGGGGGAAACGGCATTGTGATATCACAATGGCGAAAGGGCATTGTGATGTCACAATGGAGGAAATGGCATTGTGATGTCACAATAGGGAAAACGGCATTGCGATGTCACAATGGGGGAAAGGGCATTGTGATGTCACAATGTGGTAAACTGCATTGTGATGTCACAATGGGGGAAACGGCATTGTGATGTCACAATGGGGGAAATGGCATTGTGATGTCACAATGGGGGAAATGGCATTGTGATGTCACAATGGGGGAAATGGCATTGTGATGTCACAGTAGGGAAAACGGCATTGTGATGTCACAAATGGGGAAAAAGGCATTGTGATGTCACAATGTGGGAAATGGCATTGTGATGTCACAATAGGGAAAACAGCATTGTGATGTCACAATGGGGGAAAGGGCATTCTGATGTCACAATGTGGTTAACTGCATTGTGATGTCACAATGGGGGAAATGGCATTGTGATGTCACAATGGGGGAAATGGCATTGTGATGTCACAATGGGGAAAGGGCATTGTGATGTCACAATGGAGGAAATGGCATTGTGATGTCACAATAGGGAAACGGCATTGTGATGTCACAATGGGGGAAAGGGCATTGTGATGTCACAATGGGGTAAACTGCATTCTGATGTCACAATGGGGGAAACGGCATTGTGATGTCACAATGGGGGAAATGGCATTGTGATGTCACAATGGGGAAAGGGCATTGTGATGTCACAGTAGGGAAAACGGCATTGTGATGTCACAATGGGGGAAAGGGCATTGTGATGTCACAATGGGGTAAACTGCATTGTGATGTCACAATGGGGAAAACTGCATTGTGATGTCACAATGGGGGAGAGGGCATTGTGATGTCACAATGGGGGAAAGGGCATTGTGATGTCACAATGGGGGAAAGGACATTGTGATGTCACAATGGGGGAAACGGCATTGTGATGTCCCAATGGGGAAAACGGCATTGTGATGTCACAATGGGGGAAAGGGCATTGTGATGTCACAATGGGGTAAACTGCATTGTGATGTCACAATGGGGGAAATGGCATTGTGATGTCACAATGGGGGAAATGGCATTGTGATGTCACACTGGGGGACATGGCATTGTGATGTCACAATGGGGAAAAGGGCATTGTGATGTCACAATGGGAAAAAACGGTATTGTGATGTCACAATGGGGGAAAGGGCATTGTGATGTCACAATGGGGTAAACTGCATTGTGATGTCACAATGGGGGAAACGGCATTGTGATGTCACAATGGGGGAAAGGGCATTGTGATGTCACAATAGGGAAAACGGCATTGTGATGTCACAATAGGGGAAATGGCATTGTGATGTCACAATGGGGGAAAGGGCATTGTGATGTCACAATGGGGAAAATGGCATTGTGATGTCACAATGGGGGAAAGGGCATTGCGATGTCACAATGGGGAAAACTGCATTGTGATGTCAGAATGGGGGAAAGGGCATTGTGATGTCACAATGCAGAAAACGGCATTGTGATGTCACAATGGGGGAAATGGCATTGTGATGTCACAATGGGGGAAATGGCATTGTGATATCACAATGGGGGGAATGGCATTGTGATGTCACAATGGGGGAAATGGCATTGTGATGTCACAATGGGTGAAATGGCATTGTGATGTCACAATGGGGGAAATAGCATTGTGATGTCACAATAGGGAAAACGGCATTGTAATGTCACAATGGGGGAAATGGCATTGTGATGTCACAATGGGGGAAAGGGCATTGTGATGTCACAATGTGGAAAACGGCATTGTGATGTCACAATGGGGGAAAGGGCATTGCGATGTCACAATGGGGAAAACTGCATTGTGATGTCACAATGGGGGAAAGGGCATTGTGATGTCACAATGGTGAAAACGGCATTGTGATGTCACAATGGGGGAAACGGCATTGTGATGTCACAATGGGGGAAATGGAATTGTGATGTCACAATGGGAAAAACAGCATTGTGATGTCACAATGGGGGAAACGGCATTGTGATATCACAATGGGGAAAGGGCATTGTGATGTCACAATGGAGGAAATGGCATTGTGATGTCACAATAGGGAAAACGGCATTGTGATGTCACAATGGGGGAAAGGGCATTGTGATGTCACAATGTGGTAAACTGCATTGTGATGTCACAATGGGGGAAACGGCATTGTGATGTCACAATGGGGGAAATGGCATTGTGATGTCACAATGGGGGAAACGGCATTGTGATGTCACAATGGGGGAAATGGCATTGTGATGTCACAATGGGGGAAACGGCATTGTGATGTCACAATGGGGGAAACGGCATTGTGATGTCACAATGGGGGAAATGGCATTGTGATGTCACAATGGGGGAAAGGGCATTGTGATGTCACAATGGGGTAAACTGCATTGTGATGTCACAATGGGGGAAAGGGCATTGTGATGTCACAATGGGGTAAACTGCATTGTGATGTCACAATGGGGGAAATGGCATTGTGATGTCACACTGGGGGAAATGGCATTGTGATGTCACAATGGGGAAAAGGGCATTGTGATGTCACAATGGGGAAAACTGCATTGTGATGTCACAATGGGGGAAAGGGCATTGTGATGTCACAATGGGGTAAACTGCATTCTGATGTCACAATGGGGGAAACGGCATTGTGATGTCACAATGGGGGAAATGGCATTGTGATGTCACACTGGGGGAAATGGCATTGTGATGTCACAATGGGGAAAAAGGCATTGTGATGTCACAATGGGAAAAAACGGCATTGTGATGTCACAATGGGGGAAAGGGCATTGTGATGTCACAATGGGGTAAACTGCATTGTGATGTCACAATGGGGGAAACGGCATTGTGATGTCACAATGGGGGAAAGGGCATTGTGATGTCACAATAGGGAAAACGGCATTGTGATGTCACAATGGGGGAAATGGCATTGTGATGTCACAATGGGGGAAAGGGCATTGTGATGTCACAATGGGGAAAATGGCATTGTGATGTCACAATGGGGGAAAGGGCATTGCGATGTCACAATGGGGAAAACTGCATTGTGATGTCAGAATGGGGGAAAGGGCATTGTGATGTCACAATGCAGAAAACGGCATTGTGATGTCACAATGGGGGAAATGGCATTGTGATGTCACAATGGGGGAAATGGCATTGTGATATCACAATGGGGGGAATGGCATTGTGATGTCACAATGGGGGAAATGGCATTGTGATGTCACAATGGGTGAAATGGCATTGTGATGTCACAATGGGGGAAAGAGCATTGTGATGTCACAATAGGGAAAACGGCATTGTAATGTCACAATGGGGGAAATGGCATTGTGATGTCACAATGGGGGAAAGGGCATTGTGATGTCACAATGTGGAAAACGGCATTGTGATGTCACAATGGGGGAAAGGGCATTGCGATGTCACAATGGGGAAAACTGCATTGTGATGTCACAATGGGGGAAAGGGCATTGTGATGTCACAATGGTGAAAACGGCATTGTGATGTCACAATGGGGGAAACGGCATTGTGATGTCACAATGGGGGAAATGGAATTGTGATGTCACAATGGGAAAAACAGCATTGTGATGTCACAATGGGGGAAACGGCATTGTGATATCACAATGGGGAAAGGGCATTGTGATGTCACAATGGAGGAAATGGCATTGTGATGTCACAATAGGGAAAACGGCATTGTGATGTCACAATGGGGGAAAGGGCATTGTGATGTCACAATGTGGTAAACTGCATTGTGATGTCACAATGGGGGAAACGGCATTGTGATGTCACAATGGGGGAAATGGCATTGTGATGTCACAATGGGGGAAACGGCATTGTGATGTCACAATGGGGGAAATGGCATTGTGATGTCACAATGGGGGAAACGGCATTGTGATGTCACAATGGGGGAAACGGCATTGTGATGTCACAATGGGGGAAATGGCATTGTGATGTCACAATGGGGGAAAGGGCATTGTGATGTCACAATGGGGTAAACTGCATTGTGATGTCACAATGGGGGAAAGGGCATTGTGATGTCACAATGGGGTAAACTGCATTGTGATGTCACAATGGGGGAAATGGCATTGTGATGTCACAATGGGGGAAATGGCATTGTGATGTCACACTGGGGGAAATGGCATTGTGATGTCACAATGGGGAAAAGGGCATTGTGATGTCACAATGGGGAAAACGGCATTGTGATGTCACAATGGGGGAAAGGGCATTGTGATGTCACAATGGGGTAAACTGCATTCTGATGTCACAATGGGGGAAACGGCATTGTGATGTCACAATGGGGGAAATGGCATTGTGATGTCACACTGGGGGAAATGGCATTGTGATGTCACAATGGGGAAAAAGGCATTGTGATGTCACAATGGGAAAAAACGGCATTGTGATGTCACAATGGGGGAAAGGGCATTGTGATGTCACAATGGGGTAAACTGCATTGTGATGTCACAATGGGGGAAACGGCATTGTGATGTCACAATGGGGGAAAGGGCATTGTGATGTCACAATAGGGAAAACGGCATTGTGATGTCACAATGGGGGAAATGGCATTGTGATGTCACAATGGGGGAAAGGGCATTGTGATGTCACAATGGGGAAAATGGCATTGTGATGTCACAATGGGGGAAAGGGCATTGCGATGTCACAATGGGGAAAACTGCATTGTGATGTCAGAATGGGGGAAAGGGCATTGTGATGTCACAATGCAGAAAACGGCATTGTGATGTCACAATGGGGGAAATGGCATTGTGATGTCACAATGGGGGAAATGGCATTGTGATATCACAATGGGGGGAATGGCATTGTGATGTCACAATGGGGGAAATGGCATTGTGATGTCACAATGGGTGAAATGGCATTGTGATGTCACAATGGGGGAAAGAGCATTGTGATGTCACAATAGGGAAAACGGCATTGTAATGTCACAATGGGGGAAATGGCATTGTGATGTCACAATGGGGGAAAGGGCATTGTGATGTCACAATGTGGAAAACGGCATTGTGATGTCACAATGGGGGAAAGGGCATTGCGATGTCACAATGGGGAAAACTGCATTGTGATGTCACAATGGGGGAAAGGGCATTGTGATGTCACAATGGGGAAAACGGCATTGTGATGTCACAATGGGGGAAACGGCATTGTGATGTCACAATGGGGGAAATGGAATTGTGATGTCACAATGGGAAAAACAGCATTGTGATGTCACAATGGGGGAAACGGCATTGTGATATCACAATGGGGAAAGGGCATTGTGATGTCACAATGGAGGAAATGGCATTGTGATGTCACAATAGGGAAAACGGCATTGTGATGTCACAATGGGGGAAAGGGCATTGTGATGTCACAATGTGGTAAACTGCATTGTGATGTCACAATGGGGGAAACGGCATTGTGATGTCACAATGGGGGAAATGGCATTGTGATGTCACAATGGGGGAAATGGCATTGTGATGTCACAATGGGGGAAATGGCATTGTGATGTCACAATGGGGGAAACGGCATTGTGATGTCACAATGGGGGAAACGGCATTGTGATGTCACAATGGGGGAAATGGCATTGTGATGTCACAATGGGGGAAAGGGCATTGTGATGTCACAATGGGGTAAACTGCATTGTGATGTCACAATGGGGGAAAGGGCATTGTGATGTCACAATGGGGTAAACTGCATTGTGATGTCACAATGGGGGAAATGGCATTGTGATGTCACAATGGGGGAAATGGCATTGTGATGTCACACTGGGGGAAATGGCATTGTGATGTCACAATGGGGAAAAGGGCATTGTGATGTCACAATGGGGAAAACGGCATTGTGATGTCACAATGGGGGAAAGGGCATTGTGATGTCACAATGGGGTAAACTGCATTCTGATGTCACAATGGGGGAAACGGCATTGTGATGTCACAATGGGGGAAATGGCATTGTGATGTCACAATGGGGAAAGGGCATTGTGATGTCACAGTAGGGAAAACGGCATTGTGATGTCACAATGGGGGAAAGGGCATTGTGATGTCACCATGGGGTAAACTGCATTGTGATGTCACAATGGGGGAAACGGCATTGTGATGTCACAATGGGGGAAAGGGCATTGTGATGTCACAATGGGGGAAAGGGCATTGTGATGTCACAATAGGGAAAACGGCATTGTGATATCACAATGGGGGAAATGGCATTGTGATGTCACAATGGGGGAAAGGGCATTGTGATGTCACAATGGGGAAAATGGCATTGTGATGTCACAATGGGGGAAAGGGCATTGCGATGTCACAATGGGGAAAACTGCATTGTGATGTCAGAATGGGGGAAAGGGCATTGTGATGTCACAATGCAGAAAACGGCATTGTGATGTCACAATGGGGGAAATGGCATTGTGATGTCACAATGGGGGAAATGGCATTGTGATATCACAATGGGGGAAATGGCATTGTGATGTCACAATGGGGAAATGGCATTGTGATGTCACAATGGGTGAAATGGCATTGTGATGTCACAATGGGGGAAAGAGCATTGTGATGTCACAATAGGGAAAACGGCATTGTAATGTCACAATGGGGGAAATGGCATTGTGATGTCACAATGGGGGAAAGGGCATTGTGATGTCACAATGTGGAAAACGGCATTGTGATGTCACAATGGGGGAAAGGGCATTGCGATGTCACAATGGGGAAAACTGCATTGTGATGTCACAATGGGGGAAAGGGCATTGTGATGTCACAATGGGGAAAACGGCATTGTAATGTCACAATGGGGGAAATGGAATTGTGATGTCACAATGGGAAAAACAGCATTGTGATGTCACAATGGGGGAAACGGCATTGTGATATCACAATGGCGAAAGGGCATTGTGATGTCACAATGGAGGAAATGGCATTGTGATGTCACAATGGAGGAAATGGCATTGTGATGTCACAATAGGGAAAACGGCATTGCGATGTCACAATGGGGGAAAGGGCATTGTGATGTCACAATGTGGTAAACTGCATTGTGATGTCACAATGGGGGAAACGGCATTGTGATGTCACAATGGGGGAAATGGCATTGTGATGTCACAATGGGGGAAATGGCATTGTGATGTCACAATGGGGGAAATGGCATTGTGATGTCACAATGGGGGAAATGGCATTGTGATGTCACAATGGGGGAAATGGCATTGTGATGTCACAATGGGGGAAACGGCATTGTGATGTCACAATGGGGGAAATGGCATTGTGATGTCACAATGAGGGAAAGGGCATTGTGATGTCACAATGGGGTAAACTGCATTGTGATGTCACAATGGGGTAAACTGCATTGTGATGTCACAATGGGGGAAAGGGCATTGTGATGTCACAATGCGGAAAACGGCATTGTGATGTCACAATGGGGGAAACTGCATTGTGATGTCACAATGGGGAAAACTGCATTGTGATGTCACAATGGGGGAAAAGGCATTGTGATGTCACAATGTGGGAAATGGCATTGTGATGTCACAATAGGGAAAACAGCATTGTGATGTCACAATGGGGGAAAGGGCATTCTGATGTCACAATGTGGTTAACTGCATTGTGATGTCACAATGGGGGAAATGGCATTGTGATGTCACAATGGGGGAAATGGCATTGTGATGTCACAATGGGGAAAGGGCATTGTGATGTCACAATGGAGGAAATGGCATTGTGATGTCACAATAGGGAAACGGCATTGTGATGTCACAATGGGGGAAAGGGCATTGTGATGTCACAATGGGGTAAACTGCATTCTGATGTCACAATGGGGGAAAGGGCATTGTGATGTCACAATAGGGAAACGGCATTGTGATGTCACAATGGGGGAAAGGGCATTGTGATGTCACAGTAGGGAAAACGGCATTGTGATGTCACAATGGGGGAAAGGGCATTGTGATGTCACAATGGGGTAAACTGCATTGTGATGTCACAATGGGGGAAACGGCATTGTGATGTCACAATGGGGGAAAGGGCATTGTGATGTCACAATGGGGTAAACTGCATTGTGATGTCACAATGGGGGAAACGGCATTGTGATGTCACAATGGGGGAAATGGCATTGTGATGTCACAATGGGGGAAAGGGCATTGTGATGTCACAATAGGGAAAACGGCATTGTGATGTCACAATGGGGGAAATGGCATTGTGATGTCACACTGGGGGAAATGGCATTGTGATGTCACAATGGGGTAAACTGCATTGTGTTGTCACAATGGGGCAACGGCATTGTGATGTCACAATGGGGGAAACGGCATTGTGATGTCACAATGGGGGAAAGGGCATTGTGATGTCACAATGGGGGAAAGCACATTGTGATGTCACAATGGGGAAAACTGCATTGTGATGTCACAATGGGGGAGAGGGCATTGTGATGTCACAATGGGGGAAAGGGCATTGTGATGTCACAATGGGGGAAAGGACATTGTGATGTCACAATGGGGGAAACGGCATTGTGATGTCCCAATGGGGAAACGGCATTGTGATGTCACAATGGGGGAAAGGGCATTGTGATGTCACAATGGGGTAAACTGCATTGTGATGTCACAATGGGGGAAATGGCATTGTGATGTCACAATGGGGGAAATGGCATTGTGATGTCACACTGGGGGAAATGGCATTGTGATGTCACAATGGGGAAAAGGGCATTGTGATGTCACAATGGGAAAAAAACGGCATTGTGATGTCACAATGGGGGAAAGGGCATTGTGATGTCACAATGGGGTAAACTGCATTGTGATGTCACAATGGGGGAAACGGCATTGTGATGTCACAATGGGGGAAAGGGCATTGTGATGTCACAATAGGGAAAACGGCATTGTGATGTCACAATGGGGGAAATGGCATTGTGATGTCACAATGGGGGAAAGGGCATTGTGATGTCACAATGGGGAAAATGGCATTGTGATGTCACAATGGGGGAAAGGGCATTGCGATGTCACAATGGGGAAAACTGCATTGTGATGTCAGAATGGGGGAAAGGGCATTGTGATGTCACAATGCAGAAAACGGCATTGTGATGTCACAATGGGGGAAATGGCATTGTGATGTCACAATGGGGGAAATGGCATTGTGATATCACAATGGGGGAAATGGCATTGTGATGTCACAATGGGGGAAATGGCATTGTGATGTCACAATGGGTGAAATGGCATTGTGATGTCACAATGGGGGAAAGAGCATTGTGATGTCACAATAGGGAAAACGGCATTGTAATGTCACAATGGGGGAAATGGCATTGTGATGTCACAATGGGGGAAAGGGCATTGTGATGTCACAATGTGGAAAACGGCATTGTGATGTCACAATGGGGGAAAGGGCATTGCGATGTCACAATGGGGAAAACTGCATTGTGATGTCACAATGGGGGAAAGGGCATTGTGATGTCACAATGCGGAAAACGGCATTGTAATGTCACAATGGGGGAAATGGAATTGTGATGTCACAATGGGAAAAACAGCATTGTGATGTCACAATGGGGGAAACGGCATTGTGATATCACAATGGGGAAAGGGCATTGTGATGTCACAATGGAGGAAATGGCATTGTGATGTCACAATAGGGAAAACGGCATTGTGATGTCACAATGGGGGAAAGGGCATTGT
The DNA here is from genome assembly GCF_035609145.1 of Eleutherodactylus coqui. Taxonomy (NCBI): domain Eukaryota; kingdom Metazoa; phylum Chordata; class Amphibia; order Anura; family Eleutherodactylidae; genus Eleutherodactylus; species Eleutherodactylus coqui. The sequence continues at coordinate 1,257,516 of NW_027102000.1, read as the reverse complement.
GATGTCACAATGTGGCAAACTGCATTGTGATGTCACAATGGGGGAAACGGCATTGTGATGTCACAATGGGGGAAATGGCATTGTGATGTCACAATGGGGGAAATGTCATTGTGATGTCACAATGGGGGAAATGGCATTGTGATGTCACAATGGGGGAAATGGCATTGTGATGTCACAATGGGGGAAACGGCATTGTGATGTCACAATGGGGGAAACGGCATTGTGATGTCACAATGGGGGAAATGGCATTGTGATGTCACAATGGGGGAAAGGGCATTGTGATGTCACAATGGGGTAAACTGCATTGTGATGTCACAATGGGGGAAAGGGCATTGTGATGTCACAATGGGGTAAACTGCATTGTGATGTCACAATGGGGGAAATGGCATTGTGATGTCACAATGGGGGAAATGGCATTGTGATGTCACACTGGGGGAAATGGCATTGTGATGTCACAATGGGGAAAAGGGCATTGTGATGTCACAATGGGGAAAACGGCATTGTGATGTCACAATGGGGGAAATGGCATTGTGATGTCACAATGGGGGAAATGGCATTGTGATGTCACAATGGGGAAAGGGCATTGTGATGTCACAGTAGGGAAAACGGCATTGTGATGTCACAATGGGGGAAAGGGCATTGTGATGTCACCATGGGGTAAACTGCATTGTGATGTCACAATGGGGGAAACGGCATTGTGATGTCACAATGGGGGAAAGGGCATTGTGATGTCACAATGGGGGAAAGGGCATTGTGATGTCACAATAGGGAAAACGGCATTGTGATATCACAATGGGGGAAATGGCATTGTAATGTCACAATGGGGGAAAGGGCATTGCGATGTCACAATGGGGTAAACTGCATTGTGATGTCACAATGGGGGAAACGGCATTGTGATGTCACAATGGGGGAAAGGGCATTGTGATGTCACAATAGGGAAAACGGCATTGTGATGTCACAATGGGGGAAATGGCATTGTGATGTCACAATGGGGGAAAGGGCATTGTGATGTCACAATGGGGAAAATGGCATTGTGATGTCACAATGGGGGAAAGGGCATTGCGATGTCACAATGGGGAAAACTGCATTGTGATGTCAGAATGGGGGAAAGGGCATTGTGATGTCACAATGCAGAAAACGGCATTGTGATGTCACAATGGGGGAAATGGCATTGTGATGTCACAATGGGGGAAATGGCATTGTGATATCACAATGGGGGGAATGGCATTGTGATGTCACAATGGGGGAAATGGCATTGTGATGTCACAATGGGTGAAATGGCATTGTGATGTCACAATGGGGGAAAGAGCATTGTGATGTCACAATAGGGAAAACGGCATTGTAATGTCACAATGGGGGAAATGGCATTGTGATGTCACAATGGGGGAAAGGGCATTGTGATGTCACAATGTGGAAAACGGCATTGTGATGTCACAATGGGGGAAAGGGCATTGCGATGTCACAATGGGGAAAACTGCATTGTGATGTCACAATGGGGGAAAGGGCATTGTGATGTCACAATGGGGAAAACGGCATTGTGATGTCACAATGGGGGAAACGGCATTGTGATGTCACAATGGGGGAAATGGAATTGTGATGTCACAATGGGAAAAACAGCATTGTGATGTCACAATGGGGGAAACGGCATTGTGATATCACAATGGGGAAAGGGCATTGTGATGTCACAATGGAGGAAATGGCATTGTGATGTCACAATAGGGAAAACGGCATTGTGATGTCACAATGGGGGAAAGGGCATTGTGATGTCACAATGTGGTAAACTGCATTGTGATGTCACAATGGGGGAAACGGCATTGTGATGTCACAATGGGGGAAATGGCATTGTGATGTCACAATGGGGGAAATGGCATTGTGATGTCACAATGGGGGAAATGGCATTGTGATGTCACAATGGGGGAAATGGCATTGTGATGTCACAATGGGGGAAACGGCATTGTGATGTCACAATGGGGGAAACGGCATTGTGATGTCACAATGGGGGAAATGGCATTGTGATGTCACAATGGGGGAAAGGGCATTGTGATGTCACAATGGGGTAAACTGCATTGTGATGTCACAATGGGGGAAAGGGCATTGTGATGTCACAATGGGGTAAACTGCATTGTGATGTCACAATGGGGGAAATGGCATTGTGATGTCACAATGGGGGAAATGGCATTGTGATGTCACACTGGGGGAAATGGCATTGTGATGTCACAATGGGGAAAAGGGCATTGTGATGTCACAATGGGGAAAACGGCATTGTGATGTCACAATGGGGGAAAGGGCATTGTGATGTCACAATGGGGTAAACTGCATTCTGATGTCACAATGGGGGAAACGGCATTGTGATGTCACAATGGGGGAAATGGCATTGTGATGTCACAATGGGGAAAGGGCATTGTGATGTCACAGTAGGGAAAACGGCATTGTGATGTCACAATGGGGGAAAGGGCATTGTGATGTCACCATGGGGTAAACTGCATTGTGATGTCACAATGGGGGAAACGGCATTGTGATGTCACAATGGGGGAAAGGGCATTGTGATGTCACAATGGGGGAAAGGGCATTGTGATGTCACAATAGGGAAAACGGCATTGTGATATCACAATGGGGGAAATGGCATTGTGATGTCACAATGGGGGAAAGGGCATTGTGATGTCACAATGGGGAAAATGGCATTGTGATGTCACAATGGGGGAAAGGGCATTGCGATGTCACAATGGGGAAAACTGCATTGTGATGTCAGAATGGGGGAAAGGGCATTGTGATGTCACAATGCAGAAAACGGCATTGTGATGTCACAATGGGGGAAATGGCATTGTGATGTCACAATGGGGGAAATGGCATTGTGATATCACAATGGGGGAAATGGCATTGTGATGTCACAATGGGGAAATGGCATTGTGATGTCACAATGGGTGAAATGGCATTGTGATGTCACAATGGGGGAAAGAGCATTGTGATGTCACAATAGGGAAAACGGCATTGTAATGTCACAATGGGGGAAATGGCATTGTGATGTCACAATGGGGGAAAGGGCATTGTGATGTCACAATGTGGAAAACGGCATTGTGATGTCACAATGGGGGAAAGGGCATTGCGATGTCACAATGGGGAAAACTGCATTGTGATGTCACAATGGGGGAAAGGGCATTGTGATGTCACAATGGGGAAAACGGCATTGTAATGTCACAATGGGGGAAATGGAATTGTGATGTCACAATGGGAAAAACAGCATTGTGATGTCACAATGGGGGAAACGGCATTGTGATATCACAATGGCGAAAGGGCATTGTGATGTCACAATGGAGGAAATGGCATTGTGATGTCACAATGGAGGAAATGGCATTGTGATGTCACAATAGGGAAAACGGCATTGCGATGTCACAATGGGGGAAAGGGCATTGTGATGTCACAATGTGGTAAACTGCATTGTGATGTCACAATGGGGGAAACGGCATTGTGATGTCACAATGGGGGAAATGGCATTGTGATGTCACAATGGGGGAAATGGCATTGTGATGTCACAATGGGGGAAATGGCATTGTGATGTCACAATGGGGGAAATGGCATTGTGATGTCACAATGGGGGAAATGGCATTGTGATGTCACAATGGGGGAAACGGCATTGTGATGTCACAATGGGGGAAATGGCATTGTGATGTCACAATGAGGGAAAGGGCATTGTGATGTCACAATGGGGTAAACTGCATTGTGATGTCACAATGGGGTAAACTGCATTGTGATGTCACAATGGGGGAAAGGGCATTGTGATGTCACAATGCGGAAAACGGCATTGTGATGTCACAATGGGGGAAACTGCATTGTGATGTCACAATGGGGAAAACTGCATTGTGATGTCACAATGGGGGAAAAGGCATTGTGATGTCACAATGTGGGAAATGGCATTGTGATGTCACAATAGGGAAAACAGCATTGTGATGTCACAATGGGGGAAAGGGCATTCTGATGTCACAATGTGGTTAACTGCATTGTGATGTCACAATGGGGGAAATGGCATTGTGATGTCACAATGGGGGAAATGGCATTGTGATGTCACAATGGGGAAAGGGCATTGTGATGTCACAATGGAGGAAATGGCATTGTGATGTCACAATAGGGAAACGGCATTGTGATGTCACAATGGGGGAAAGGGCATTGTGATGTCACAATGGGGTAAACTGCATTCTGATGTCACAATGGGGGAAAGGGCATTGTGATGTCACAATAGGGAAACGGCATTGTGATGTCACAATGGGGGAAAGGGCATTGTGATGTCACAGTAGGGAAAACGGCATTGTGATGTCACAATGGGGGAAAGGGCATTGTGATGTCACAATGGGGTAAACTGCATTGTGATGTCACAATGGGGGAAACGGCATTGTGATGTCACAATGGGGGAAAGGGCATTGTGATGTCACAATGGGGTAAACTGCATTGTGATGTCACAATGGGGGAAACGGCATTGTGATGTCACAATGGGGGAAAGGGCATTGTGATGTCACAATGGGGTAAACTGCATTGTGATGTCACAATGGGGGAAACGGCATTGTGATGTCACAATGGGGGAAATGGCATTGTGATGTCACAATGGGGGAAAGGGCATTGTGATGTCACAATAGGGAAAACGGCATTGTGATGTCACAATGGGGGAAATGGCATTGTGATGTCACACTGGGGGAAATGGCATTGTGATGTCACAATGGGGTAAACTGCATTGTGTTGTCACAATGGGGCAACGGCATTGTGATGTCACAATGGGGGAAACGGCATTGTGATGTCACAATGGGGGAAAGGGCATTGTGATGTCACAATGGGGGAAAGCACATTGTGATGTCACAATGGGGAAAACTGCATTGTGATGTCACAATGGGGGAGAGGGCATTGTGATGTCACAATGGGGGAAAGGGCATTGTGATGTCACAATGGGGGAAAGGACATTGTGATGTCACAATGGGGGAAACGGCATTGTGATGTCCCAATGGGGAAACGGCATTGTGATGTCACAATGGGGGAAAGGGCATTGTGATGTCACAATGGGGTAAACTGCATTGTGATGTCACAATGGGGGAAATGGCATTGTGATGTCACAATGGGGGAAATGGCATTGTGATGTCACACTGGGGGAAATGGCATTGTGATGTCACAATGGGGAAAAGGGCATTGTGATGTCACAATGGGAAAAAAACGGCATTGTGATGTCACAATGGGGGAAAGGGCATTGTGATGTCACAATGGGGTAAACTGCATTGTGATGTCACAATGGGGGAAACGGCATTGTGATGTCACAATGGGGGAAAGGGCATTGTGATGTCACAATAGGGAAAACGGCATTGTGATGTCACAATGGGGGAAATGGCATTGTGATGTCACAATGGGGGAAAGGGCATTGTGATGTCACAATGGGGAAAATGGCATTGTGATGTCACAATGGGGGAAAGGGCATTGCGATGTCACAATGGGGAAAACTGCATTGTGATGTCAGAATGGGGGAAAGGGCATTGTGATGTCACAATGCAGAAAACGGCATTGTGATGTCACAATGGGGGAAATGGCATTGTGATGTCACAATGGGGGAAATGGCATTGTGATATCACAATGGGGGAAATGGCATTGTGATGTCACAATGGGGGAAATGGCATTGTGATGTCACAATGGGTGAAATGGCATTGTGATGTCACAATGGGGGAAAGAGCATTGTGATGTCACAATAGGGAAAACGGCATTGTAATGTCACAATGGGGGAAATGGCATTGTGATGTCACAATGGGGGAAAGGGCATTGTGATGTCACAATGTGGAAAACGGCATTGTGATGTCACAATGGGGGAAAGGGCATTGCGATGTCACAATGGGGAAAACTGCATTGTGATGTCACAATGGGGGAAAGGGCATTGTGATGTCACAATGCGGAAAACGGCATTGTAATGTCACAATGGGGGAAATGGAATTGTGATGTCACAATGGGAAAAACAGCATTGTGATGTCACAATGGGGGAAACGGCATTGTGATATCACAATGGGGAAAGGGCATTGTGATGTCACAATGGAGGAAATGGCATTGTGATGTCACAATAGGGAAAACGGCATTGTGATGTCACAATGGGGGAAAGGGCATTGTGATGTCACAATGTGGCAAACTGCATTGTGATGTCACAATGGGGGAAACGGCATTGTGATGTCACAATGGGGGAAATGGCATTGTGATGTCACAATGGGGGAAATGTCATTGTGATGTCACAATGGGGGAAATGGCATTGTGATGTCACAATGGGGGAAATGGCATTGTGATGTCACAATGGGGGAAACGGCATTGTGATGTCACAATGGGGGAAACGGCATTGTGATGTCACAATGGGGGAAATGGCATTGTGATGTCACAATGGGGGAAAGGGCATTGTGATGTCACAATGGGGTAAACTGCATTGTGATGTCACAATGGGGGAAAGGGCATTGTGATGTCACAATGGGGTAAACTGCATTGTGATGTCACAATGGGGGAAATGGCATTGTGATGTCACAATGGGGGAAATGGCATTGTGATGTCACACTGGGGGAAATGGCATTGTGATGTCACAATGGGGAAAAGGGCATTGTGATGTCACAATGGGGAAAACGGCATTGTGATGTCACAATGGGGGAAATGGCATTGTGATGTCACAATGGGGGAAATGGCATTGTGATGTCACAATGGGGAAAGGGCATTGTGATGTCACAGTAGGGAAAACGGCATTGTGATGTCACAATGGGGGAAAGGGCATTGTGATGTCACCATGGGGTAAACTGCATTGTGATGTCACAATGGGGGAAACGGCATTGTGATGTCACAATGGGGGAAAGGGCATTGTGATGTCACAATGGGGGAAAGGGCATTGTGATGTCACAATAGGGAAAACGGCATTGTGATATCACAATGGGGGAAATGGCATTGTGATGTCACAATGGGGGAAAGGGCATTGTGATGCCACAATGGGGAAAATGGCATTGTAATGTCACAATGGGGGAAAGGGCATTGCGATGTCACAATGGGGAAAACTGCATTGTGATGTCAGAATGGGGGAAAGGGCATTGTGATGTCACAATGCAGAAAACGGCATTGTGATGTCACAATGGGGGAAATGGCATTGTGATGTCACAATGGGGGAAATGGCATTGTGATATCACAATGGGGGAAATGGCATTGTGATGTCACAATGGGGAAATGGCATTGTGATGTCACAATGGGTGAAATGGCATTGTGATGTCACAATGGGGGAAAGAGCATTTTGATGTCACAATAGGGAAAACGGCATTGTAATGTCACAATGGGGAAAATGGCATTGTGATGTCACAATGGGGGAAATGGCATTGTGATGTCACAATGGGGGAAAGGGCATTGTGATGTCACAATGTGGAAAACGGCATTGTGATGTCACAATGGGGGAAAGGGCATTGCGATGTCACAATGGGGAAAACTGCATTGTGATGTCACAATGGGGGAAAGGGCATTGTGATGTCACAATGGGGAAAACGGCATTGTAATGTCACAATGGGGGAAATGGAATTGTGATGTCACAATGGGAAAAACAGCATTGTGATGTCACAATGGGGGAAACGGCATTGTGATATCACAATGGGGAAAGGGCATTGTGATGTCACAATGGAGGAAATGGCATTGTGATGTCACAATAGGGAAAACGGCATTGCGATGTCACAATAAGGGAAAGGGGATTGTGATGTCACAATGTGGTAAACTGCATTGTGATGTCACAATGGGGGAAACGGCATTGTGATGTCACAATGGGGGAAATGGCATTGTGATGTCACAATGGGGGAAATGGCATTGTGATGTCACAATGGGGGAAATGGCATTGTGATGTCACAATGGGGGAAATGGCATTGTGATGTCACAATGGGGGAAATAGCATTGTGATGTCACAATGGGGGAAACGGCATTGTGATGTCACAATGGGGGAAATGGCATTGTGATGTCACAATGGGGGAAAGGGCATTGTGATGTCACAATGGGGTAAACTGCATTGTGATGTCACAATGGGGGAAAGGGCATTGTGATGTCACAATGCGGAAAACGGCATTGTGATGTCACAATGGGGGAAACTGCATTGTGATGTCACAATGGGGAAAACTGCATTGTGATGTCACAATGGGGGAAAAGGCATTGTGATGTCACAATGTGGGAAATGGCATTGTGATGTCACAATAGGGAAAACAGCATTGTGATGTCACAATGGTGGAAAGGGCATTCTGATGTCACAATGTGGTTAACTGCATTGTGATGTCACAATGGGGGAAATGGCATTGTGATGTCACAATGGGGGAAATGGCATTGTGATGTCACAATGGGGAAAGGGCATTGTGATGTCACAATGGAGGAAATGGCATTGTGATGTCACAATAGGGAAACGGCATTGTGATGTCACAATGGGGGAAAGGGCATTGTGATGTCACAATGGGGTAAACTGCATTCTGATGTCACAATGGGGGAAACGGCATTGTGATGTCACAATGGGGGAAATGGCATTGTGATGTCACAATGGGGAAAGGGCATTGTGATGTCACAGTAGGGAAAACGGCATTGTGATGTCACAATGGGGGAAAGGGCATTGTGATGTCACAATGGGGTAAACTGCATTGTGATGTCACAATGGGGGAAACGGCATTGTGATGTCACAATGGGGGAAAGGGCATTGTGATGTCACAATGGGGTAAACTGCATTGTGATGTCACAATGGGGGAAACGGCATTGTGATGTCACAATGGGGGAAATGGCATTGTGATGTCACAATGGGGGAAAGGGCATTGTGATGTCACAATAGGGAAAACGGCATTGTGATGTCACAATGGGGGAAATGGCATTGTGATGTCACACTGGGGGAAATGGCATTGTGATGTCACAATGGGGTAAACTGCATTGTGTTGTCACAATGGGGCAACGGCATTGTGATGTCACAATGGGGGAAATGGCATTGTGATGTCACAATGGGGGAAAGCACATTGTGATGTCACAATGGCGAAAACTGCATTGTGATGTCACAATGGGGGAGAGGGCATTGTGATGTCACAATGCGGAAAGCGGCATAGTGATGTCACAATGGGGGAAAGTGCATTGTGATGTCACAATGGGGGAAAGTGCATTGTGATGTCACAATGGGGGAAATGGCATTGTGATGTCACAATGCGGAAAACGGCATTGTGATGTCACAATGGGGGAAAGGGCATTGTGATGTCACAATGGGGAAAACTGCATTGTGATGTCACAATGTGAGAAATGGCATTGTGATGTCACAATGGGGAATGGGCATTGTGATGTCACAATGGGGAATGGGCATTGTGATGTCACAATGGGGAATGGGCATTGTAATGTCACAATGGAGGAAATTGCATATTGATGTCACAAAAGGGAAAACGGCATTGTGATGTCACAATGGGGGAAAGGGCATTGTGATGTCACAATGGGGTAAACTGCATTGTGATGTCACAATTGGGGAAATGGCATTGTGATGTCACAATGGGGGAAATGGCATTGTGATGTCACAATAGGGAAAACGGCATTGTGATGTCACAATGGGGGAAATGGCATTGTGATGTCACAATGGGGGAAATGGCATTGTGATGTCACAATGGGGAAAGGGCATTGTGATGTCACAATGGAGGAAATGGCATTGTGATGTCACAATAGGGAAAACGGCATTGTGATGTCACAATGGGGGAAAGGGCATTGTGATGTCACAATGTGGTAAACTGCATTGTGATGTCACAATGGGGGAAATGGCATTGTGATGTCACAATGGGGGAAATGGCATTGTGATGTCACAATGGGGAAAACGGCATTGTAATGTCACAATGGGGGAAAGGGCATTGCGATGTCACAATGGGGAAAACTGCATTGTGATGTCACAATGGGGGAAACGGCATTGTGATGTCACAATGGGGGAAATGGCATTGTGATGTCACAATGTGGGAAAGGGCATTGTAATGTCACAATGGGGAAAACGGCATTGTAATGTCACAATGGGGGAAATGGAATTGTGATGTCACAATGGGAAAAACAGCATTGTGATGTCACAATGGGGGAAACAGCATTGTGATATCACAATGGAGGAAATGGCATTGTGATGTCACAATGGGGGAAACGGCATTGTGATGTCACAATGGAGGAAATGGCATTGTGATATCACAATGGAGGAAATGGCATTGTGATGTCACAATGTGGGAAATGGCATTGTGATGTCACAATAGGGAAAACAGCATTGTGATGTCACAATGGGGGAAAGGGCATTGCGATGTCACAATGGGGAAAACTGCATTGTGATGTCACAATGGGGGAAACGGCATTGTGATGTCACAATGGGGGAAATGGCATTGTGATGTCACAATGTGGGAAAGGGCATTGTAATGTCACAATGGGGAAAACGGCATTGTAATGTCACAATGGGGGAAATGGAATTGTGATGTCACAATGGGAAAAACAGCATTGTGATGTCACAATGGGGGAAACGGCATTGTGATATCACAATGGAGGAAATGGCATTGTGATGTCACAATGGGGGAAACGGCATTGTGATATCACAATGGAGGAAATGGCATTGTGATGTCACAATGGGGGAAACGGCATTGTGATGTCACAATGGGGGAAACGGCATTGTGATATCACAATGGAGGAAATGGCATTGTGATGTCACAATGTGGGAAATGGCATTGTGATGTCACAATAGGGAAAACAGCATTGTGATGTCACAATGGGGGAAAGGGCATTGTGATGTCACAATGTGGTTAACTGCATTGTGATGTCACAATGGGGGAAATGGCATTGCGATGTCACAATGGGGGAAATGGCATTGTGATGTCACAATGGGGAAAGGGCATTGTGATGTCACAATGGAGGAAATGGCATTGTGATGTCACAATAGGGAAACGGCATTGTGATGTCACAATGGGGGAAAGGGCATTGTGATGTCACAATGGGGTAAACTGCATTCTGATGTCACAATGGGGGAAACGGCATTGTGATGTCACAATGGGGGAAATGGCATTGTGATGTCACAATGGGGAAAGGGCATTGTGATGTCACAGTAGGGAAAACGGCATTGTGATGTCACAATGGGGGAAAGGGCATTGTGATGTCACCATGGGGTAAACTGCATTGTGATGTCACAATGGGGGAAACGGCATTGTGATGTCACAATGGGGGAAATGGCATTGTGATGTCACAATGGGGAAAGGGCATTGTGATGTCACAGTAGGGAAAACGGCATTGTGATGTCACAATGGGGGAAAGGGCATTGTGATGTCACAATGGGGTAAACTGCATTGTGATGTCACAATGGGGGAAACGGCATTGTGATGTCACAATGGGGGAAACGGCATTGTGATGTCACAATGGGGGAAATGGCATTGTGATGTCACAATGGGGGAAATGGCATTGTGATGTCACACTGGGGGAAATGGCATTGTGATGTCACAATGGGGAAAAGAGCATTGTGATGTCACAATGGGGAAAACGGCATTGTGATGTCAACAATGGGGGAAATGGCATTGTGATGTCACAATGGGGGAAATGGCATTGTGATGTCACACTGGGGGAAATGGCATTGTGATGTCACAATGGGGAAAAGGGCATTGTGATGTCACAATGGGAAAAAAACGGCATTGTGATGTCACAATGGGGGAAAGGGCATTGTGATGTCACAATGGGGTAAACTGCATTGTGATGTCACAATGGGGGAAACGGCATTGTGATGTCACAATGGGGGAAAGGGCATTGTGATGTCACAATAGGGAAAACGGCATTGTGATGTCACAATGGGGGAAATGGCATTGTGATGTCACAATGGGGGAAAGGGCATTGTGATGTCACAATGGGGAAAATGGCATTGTGATGTCACAATGGGGGAAAGGGCATTGCGATGTCACAATGGGGAAAACTGCATTGTGATGTCAGAATGGGGGAAAGGGCATTGTGATGTCACAATGCAGAAAACGGCATTGTGATGTCACAATGGGGGAAATGGCATTGTGATGTCACAATGGGGGAAATGGCATTGTGATATCACAATGGGGGAAATGGCATTGTGATGTCACAATGGGGGAAATGGCATTGTGATGTCACAATGGGGGAAATGGCATTGTGATGTCACAATGGGGGAAAGAGCATTGTGATGTCACAATAGGGAAAACGGCATTGTAATGTCACAATGGGGGAAATGGCATTGTGATGTCACAATGGGGGAAAGGGCATTGTGATGTCACAATGTGGAAAACGGCATTGTGATGTCACAATGGGGGAAAGGGCATTGCGATGTCACAATGGGGAAAACTGCATTGTGATGTCACAATGGGGGAAAGGGCATTGTGATGTCACAATGCGGAAAACGGCATTGTAATGTCACAATGGGGGAAATGGAATTGTGATGTCACAATGGGAAAAACAGCATTGTGATGTCACAATGGGGGAAACGGCATTGTGATATCACAATGGGGAAAGGGCATTGTGATGTCACAAAGGAGGAAATGGCATTGTGATGTCACAATAGGGAAAACGGCATTGTGATGTCACAATGGGGGAAAGGGCATTGTGATGTCACAATGTGGCAAACTGCATTGTGATGTCACAATGGGGGAAACGGCATTGTGATGTCACAATGGGGGAAATGGCATTGTGATGTCACAATGGGGGAAATGGCATTGTGATGTCACAATGGGGGAAATGGCATTGTGATGTCACAATGGGGGAAATGGCATTGTGATGTCACAATGGGGGAAACGGCATTGTGATGTCACAATGGGGGAAACGGCATTGTGATGTCACAATGGGGGAAATGGCATTGTGATGTCACAATGGGGGAAAGGGCATTGTGATGTCACAATGGGGTAAACTGCATTGTGATGTCACAATGGGGGAAAGGGCATTGTGATGTCACAATGGGGTAAACTGCATTGTGATGTCACAATGGGGGAAATGGCATTGTGATGTCACAATGGGGGAAATGGCATTGTGATGTCACACTGGGGGAAATGGCATTGTGATGTCACAATGGGGAAAAGGGCATTGTGATGTCACAATGGGGAAAACGGCATTGTGATGTCACAATGGGGGAAAGGGCATTGTGATGTCACAATGGGGTAAACTGCATTCTGATGTCACAATGGGGGAAATGGCATTGTGATGTCACAATGGGGGAAATGGCATTGTGATGTCACAATGGGGAAAGGGCATTGTGATGTCACAGTAGGGAAAACGGCATTGTGATGTCACAATGGGGGAAAGGGCATTGTGATGTCACCATGGGGTAAACTGCATTGTGATGTCACAATGGGGGAAACGGCATTGTGATGTCACAATGGGGGAAAGGGCATTGTGATGTCACAATGGGGGAAAGGGCATTGTGATGTCACAATAGGGAAAACGGCATTGTGATATCACAATGGGGGAAATGGCATTGTGATGTCACAATGGGGGAAAGGGCATTGTGATGCCACAATGGGGAAAATGGCATTGTAATGTCACAATGGGGGAAAGGGCATTGCGATGTCACAATGGGGAAAACTGCATTGTGATGTCAGAATGGGGGAAAGGGCATTGTGATGTCACAATGCAGAAAACGGCATTGTGATGTCACAATGGGGGAAATGGCATTGTGATGTCACAATGGGGGAAATGGCATTGTGATATCACAATGGGGGAAATGGCATTGTGATGTCACAATGGGGAAATGGCATTGTGATGTCACAATGGGTGAAATGGCATTGTGATGTCACAATGGGGGAAAGAGCATTTTGATGTCACAATAGGGAAAACGGCATTGTAATGTCACAATGGGGAAAATGGCATTGTGATGTCACAATGGGGGAAATGGCATTGTGATGTCACAATGGGGGAAAGGGCATTGTGATGTCACAATGTGGAAAACGGCATTGTGATGTCACAATGGGGGAAAGGGCATTGCGATGTCACAATGGGGAAAACTGCATTGTGATGTCACAATGGGGGAAAGGGCATTGTGATGTCACAATGGGGAAAACGGCATTGTAATGTCACAATGGGGGAAATGGAATTGTGATGTCACAATGGGAAAAACAGCATTGTGATGTCACAATGGGGGAAACGGCATTGTGATATCACAATGGGGAAAGGGCATTGTGATGTCACAATGGAGGAAATGGCATTGTGATGTCACAATAGGGAAAACGGCATTGCGATGTCACAATAAGGGAAAGGGGATTGTGATGTCACAATGTGGTAAACTGCATTGTGATGTCACAATGGGGGAAACGGCATTGTGATGTCACAATGGGGGAAATGGCATTGTGATGTCACAATGGGGGAAATGGCATTGTGATGTCACAATGGGGGAAATGGCATTGTGATGTCACAATGGGGGAAATGGCATTGTGATGTCACAATGGGGGAAATAGCATTGTGATGTCACAATGGGGGAAACGGCATTGTGATGTCACAATGGGGGAAATGGCATTGTGATGTCACAATGGGGGAAAGGGCATTGTGATGTCACAATGGGGTAAACTGCATTGTGATGTCACAATGGGGGAAAGGGCATTGTGATGTCACAATGCGGAAAACGGCATTGTGATGTCACAATGGGGGAAACTGCATTGTGATGTCACAATGGGGAAAACTGCATTGTGATGTCACAATGGGGGAAAAGGCATTGTGATGTCACAATGTGGGAAATGGCATTGTGATGTCACAATAGGGAAAACAGCATTGTGATGTCACAATGGGGGAAAGGGCATTGTGATGTCACAATGGGGTAAACTGCATTCTGATGTCACAATGGGGGAAACGGCATTGTGATGTCACAATGGGGGAAATGGCATTGTGATGTCACAATGGGGAAAGGGCATTGTGATGTCACAATGGAGGAATCGGCATTGTGATGTCACAATAGGGAAACGGCATTGTGATGTCACAATGGGGGAAAGGGCATTGTGATGTCACAATGGGGTAAACTGCATTCTGATGTCACAATGGGGGAAACGGCATTGTGATGTCACAATGGGGGAAATGGCATTGTGATGTCACAATGGGGAAAGGGCATTGTGATGTCACAGTAGGGAAAACGGCATTGTGATGTCACAATGGGGGAAAGGGCATTGTGATGTCACAATGGGGTAAACTGCATTGTGATGTCACAATGGGGGAAACGGCATTGTGATGTCACAATGGGGGAAAGGGCATTGTGATGTCACAATGGGGTAAACTGCATTGTGATGTCACAATGGGGGAAACGGCATTGTGATGTCACAATGGGGGAAATGGCATTGTGATGTCACAATGGGGGAAAGGGCATTGTGATGTCACAATAGGGAAAACGGCATTGTGATGTCACAATGGGGGAAATGGCATTGTGATGTCACACTGGGGGAAATGGCATTGTGATGTCACAATGGGGTAAACTGCATTGTGTTGTCACAATGGGGCAACGGCATTGTGATGTCACAATGGGGGAAATGGCATTGTGATGTCACAATGGGGGAAAGCACATTGTGATGTCACAATGGCGAAAACTGCATTGTGATGTCACAATGGGGGAGAGGGCATTGTGATGTCACAATGCGGAAAACGGCATAGTGATGTCACAATGGGGGAAAGTGCATTGTGATGTCACAATGGGGGAAAGTGCATTGTGATGTCACAATGGGGGAAAGGGCATTGTGATGTCACAATGCGGAAAACGGCATTGTGATGTCACAATGGGGGAAAGGGCATTGTGATGTCACAATGGGGAAAACTGCATTGTGATGTCACAATGTGAGAAATGGCATTGTGATGTCACAATGGGGAATGGGCATTGTGATGTCACAATGGGGAATGGGCATTGTAATGTCACAATGGAGGAAATTGCATATTGATGTCACAAAAGGGAAAACGGCATTGTGATGTCACAATGGGGGAAAGGGCATTGTGATGTCACAATGGGGTAAACTGCATTGTGATGTCACAATTGGGGAAATGGCATTGTGATGTCACAATGGGGGAAATGGCATTGTGATGTCACAATAGGGAAAACGGCATTGTGATGTCACAATGGGGGAAATGGCATTGTGATGTCACAATGGGGGAAATGGCATTGTGATGTCACAATGGGGAAAGGGCATTGTGATGTCACAATGGAGGAAATGGCATTGTGATGTCACAATAGGGAAAACGGCATTGTGATGTCACAATGGGGGAAAGGGCATTGTGATGTCACAATGTGGTAAACTGCATTGTGATGTCACAATGGGGGAAATGGCATTGTGATGTCACAATGGGGGAAATGGCATTGTGATGTCACAATGGGGAAAACGGCATTGTAATGTCACAATGGGGGAAAGGGCATTGCGATGTCACAATGGGGAAAACTGCATTGTGATGTCACAATGGGGGAAACGGCATTGTGATGTCACAATGGGGGAAATGGCATTGTGATGTCACAATGTGGGAAAGGGCATTGTAATGTCACAATGGGGAAAACGGCATTGTAATGTCACAATGGGGGAAATGGAATTGTGATGTCACAATGGGAAAAACAGCATTGTGATGTCACAATGGGGGAAACAGCATTGTGATATCACAATGGAGGAAATGGCATTGTGATGTCACAATGGGGGAAACGGCATTGTGATGTCACAATGGAGGAAATGGCATTGTGATATCACAATGGAGGAAATGGCATTGTGATGTCACAATGTGGGAAATGGCATTGTGATGTCACAATAGGGAAAACAGCATTGTGATGTCACAATGGGGGAAAGGGCATTGCGATGTCACAATGGGGAAAACTGCATTGTGATGTCACAATGGGGGAAACGGCATTGTGATGTCACAATGGGGGAAATGGCATTGTGATGTCACAATGTGGGAAAGGGCATTGTAATGTCACAATGGGGAAAACGGCATTGTAATGTCACAATGGGGGAAATGGAATTGTGATGTCACAATGGGAAAAACAGCATTGTGATGTCACAATGGGGGAAACGGCATTGTGATATCACAATGGAGGAAATGGCATTGTGATGTCACAATGGGGGAAACGGCATTGTGATATCACAATGGAGGAAATGGCATTGTGATGTCACAATGGGGGAAACGGCATTGTGATGTCACAATGGGGGAAACGGCATTGTGATATCACAATGGAGGAAATGGCATTGTGATGTCACAATGTGGGAAATGGCATTGTGATGTCACAATAGGGAAAACAGCATTGTGATGTCACAATGGGGGAAAGGGCATTGTGATGTCACAATGTGGTTAACTGCATTGTGATGTCACAATGGGGGAAATGGCATTGCGATGTCACAATGGGGGAAATGGCATTGTGATGTCACAATGGGGAAAGGGCATTGTGATGTCACAATGGAGGAAATGGCATTGTGATGTCACAATAGGGAAACGGCATTGTGATGTCACAATGGGGGAAAGGGCATTGTGATGTCACAATGGGGTAAACTGCATTCTGATGTCACAATGGGGGAAACGGCATTGTGATGTCACAATGGGGGAAATGGCATTGTGATGTCACAATGGGGAAAGGGCATTGTGATGTCACAGTAGGGAAAACGGCATTGTGATGTCACAATGGGGGAAAGGGCATTGTGATGTCACCATGGGGTAAACTGCATTGTGATGTCACAATGGGGGAAACGGCATTGTGATGTCACAATGGGGGAAATGGCATTGTGATGTCACAATGGGGAAAGGGCATTGTGATGTCACAGTAGGGAAAACGGCATTGTGATGTCACAATTGGGGAAAGGGCATTGTGATGTCACAATGGGGTAAACTGCATTGTGATGTCACAATGGGGGAAACGGCATTGTGATGTCACAATGGGGGAAACGGCATTGTGATGTCACAATGGGGGAAATGGCATTGTGATGTCACAATGGGGGAAATGGCATTGTGATGTCACACTGGGGGAAATGGCATTGTGATGTCACAATGGGGAAAAGAGCATTGTGATGTCACAATGGGGAAAACGGCATTGTGATGTCAACAATGGGGGAAATGGCATTGTGATGTCACAATGGGGGAAAGGGCATTGTGATGTCACAATGGGGGAAAGGACATTGTGATGTCACAATGGGGGAAACGGCATTGTGATGTCCCAATGGGGAAAACGGCATTGTCATGTCACAATGGGGGAAAGGGCATTGTGATGTCACAATGGGGTAAACTGCATTGTGATGTCACAATCGGGGAAATGGCATTGTGATGTCACAATGGGGGAAATGGCATTGTGATGTCACACTGGGGGAAATGGCATTGTGATGTCACAATGGGGAAAATGGCATTGTGATGTCACAATGGGGAAAGGGCATTGTGATGTCACAATGGAGGAAATGGCATTGTGATGTCACAATAGGGAAACGGCATTGTGATGTCACAATGGGGGAAAGGGCATTGTGATGTCACAATGGGGTAAACTGCATTCTGATGTCACAATGGGGGAAACGGCATTGTGATGTCACAATGGGGGAAATGGCATTGTGATGTCACAATGGGGAAAGGGCATTGTGATGTCACAGTAGGGAAAACGGCATTGTGATGTCACAATGGGGGAAAGGGCATTGTGATGTCACCATGGGGTAAACTGCATTGTGATGTCACAATGGGGGAAACGGCATTGTGATGTCACAATGGGGGAAATGGCATTGTGATGTCACAATGGGGAAAGGGCATTGTGATGTCACAGTAGGGAAAACGGCATTGTGATGTCACAATGGGGGAAAGGGCATTGTGATGTCACAATGGGGTAAACTGCATTGTGATGTCACAATGGGGGAAACGGCATTGTGATGTCACAATGGGGGAAACGGCATTGTGATGTCACAATGGGGGAAATGGCATTGTGATGTCACAGTAGGGAAAACGGCATTGTGATGTCACAATGGGGGAAAGGGCATTGTGATGTCACAATGGGGTAAACTGCATTGTGATGTCACAATGGGGGAAACGGCATTGTGATGTCACAATGGGGGAAAGGGCATTGTGATGTCACAATGGGGTAAACTGCATTGTGATGTCACAATGGGGGAAACGGCATTGTGATGTCACAATGGGGGAAATGGCATTGTGATGTCACAATGGGGGAAAGGGCATTGTGATGTCACAATAGGGAAAACGGCATTGTGATGTCACAATGGGGGAAATGGCATTGTGATGTCACACTGGGGGAAATGGCATTGTGATGTCACAATGGGGTAAACTGCATTGTGTTGTCACAATGGGGCAACGGCATTGTGATGTCACAATGGGGGAAATGGCATTGTGATGTCACAATGGGGGAAAGCACATTGTGATGTCACAATGGCGAAAACTGCATTGTGATGTCACAATGGGGGAGAGGGCATTGTGATGTCACAATGCGGAAAACGGCATAGTGATGTCACAATGGGGGAAAGTGCATTGTGATGTCACAATGGGGGAAAGTGCATTGTGATGTCACAATGGGGGAAAGGGCATTGTGATGTCACAATGCGGAAAACGGCATTGTGATGTCACAATGGGGGAAAGGGCATTGTGATGTCACAATGGGGAAAACTGCATTGTGATGTCACAATGTGAGAAATGGCATTGTGATGTCACAATGGGGAATGGGCATTGTGATGTCACAATGGGGAATGGGCATTGTGATGTCACAATGGGGAATGGGCATTGTAATGTCACAATGGAGGAAATTGCATATTGATGTCACAAAAGGGAAAACGGCATTGTGATGTCACAATGGGGGAAAGGGCATTGTGATGTCACAATGGGGTAAACTGCATTGTGATGTCACAATTGGGGAAATGGCATTGTGATGTCACAATGGGGGAAATGGCATTGTGATGTCACAATAGGGAAAACGGCATTGTGATGTCACAATGGGGGAAATGGCATTGTGATGTCACAATGGGGGAAATGGCATTGTGATGTCACAATGGGGAAAGGGCATTGTGATGTCACAATGGAGGAAATGGCATTGTGATGTCACAATAGGGAAAACGGCATTGTGATGTCACAATGGGGGAAAGGGCATTGTGATGTCACAATGTGGTAAACTGCATTGTGATGTCACAATGGGGGAAATGGCATTGTGATGTCACAATGGGGGAAATGGCATTGTGATGTCACAATGGGGAAAACGGCATTGTAATGTCACAATGGGGGAAAGGGCATTGCGATGTCACAATGGGGAAAACTGCATTGTGATGTCACAATGGGGGAAACGGCATTGTGATGTCACAATGGGGGAAATGGCATTGTGATGTCACAATGTGGGAAAGGGCATTGTAATGTCACAATGGGGAAAACGGCATTGTAATGTCACAATGGGGGAAATGGAATTGTGATGTCACAATGGGAAAAACAGCATTGTGATGTCACAATGGGGGAAACAGCATTGTGATATCACAATGGAGGAAATGGCATTGTGATGTCACAATGGGGGAAACGGCATTGTGATGTCACAATGGAGGAAATGGCATTGTGATATCACAATGGAGGAAATGGCATTGTGATGTCACAATGTGGGAAATGGCATTGTGATGTCACAATAGGGAAAACAGCATTGTGATGTCACAATGGGGGAAAGGGCATTGCGATGTCACAATGGGGAAAACTGCATTGTGATGTCACAATGGGGGAAACGGCATTGTGATGTCACAATGGGGGAAATGGCATTGTGATGTCACAATGTGGGAAAGGGCATTGTAATGTCACAATGGGGAAAACGGCATTGTAATGTCACAATGGGGGAAATGGAATTGTGATGTCACAATGGGAAAAACAGCATTGTGATGTCACAATGGGGGAAACGGCATTGTGATATCACAATGGAGGAAATGGCATTGTGATGTCACAATGGGGGAAACGGCATTGTGATATCACAATGGAGGAAATGGCATTGTGATGTCACAATGGGGAAAAAAGGCATTGTGATGTCACAATGGGGGAAACGGCATTGTGATATCACAATGGAGGAAATGGCATTGTGATGTCACAATGTGGGAAATGACATTGTGATGTCACAATAGGGAAAACAGCATTGTGATGTCACAATGGGGGAAAGGGCATTGTGATGTCACAATGTGGTTAACTGCATTGTGATGTCACAATGGGGGAAATGGCATTGCGATGTCACAATGGGGGAAATGGCATTGTGATGTCACAATGGGGAAAGGGCATTGTGATGTCACAATGGAGGAAATGGCATTGTGATGTCACAATAGGGAAACGGCATTGTGATGTCACAATGGGGGAAAGGGCATTGTGATGTCACAATGGGGTAAACTGCATTCTGATGTCACAATGGGGGAAACGGCATTGTGATGTCACAATGGGGGAAATGGCATTGTGATGTCACAATGGGGAAAGGGCATTGTGATGTCACAGTAGGGAAAACGGCATTGTGATGTCACAATGGGGGAAAGGGCATTGTGATGTCACCATGGGGTAAACTGCATTGTGATGTCACAATGGGGGAAACGGCATTGTGATGTCACAATGGGGGAAATGGCATTGTGATGTCACAATGGGGAAAGGGCATTGTGATGTCACAGTAGGGAAAACGGCATTGTGATGTCACAATGGGGGAAAGGGCATTGTGATGTCACAATGGGGTAAACTGCATTGTGATGTCACAATGGGGGAAACGGCATTGTGATGTCACAATGGGGGAAACGGCATTGTGATGTCACAATGGGGGAAATGGCATTGTGATGTCACAATGGGGGAAATGGCATTGTGATGTCACACTGGGGGAAATGGCATTGTGATGTCACAATGGGGAAAAGAGCATTGTGATGTCACAATGGGGAAAACGGCATTGTGATGTCAACAATGGGGGAAATGGCATTGTGATGTCACAATGGGGGAAAGGGCATTGTGATGTCACAATGGGGGAAAGGACATTGTGATGTCACAATGGGGGAAACGGCATTGTGATGTCCCAATGGGGAAAACGGCATTGTCATGTCACAATGGGGGAAAGGGCATTGTGATGTCACAATGGGGTAAACTGCATTGTGATGTCACAATCGGGGAAATGGCATTGTGATGTCACAATGGGGGAAATGGCATTGTGATGTCACACTGGGGGAAATGGCATTGTGATGTCACAATGGGGGAAATGGCATTGTGATGTCACAATGGGGAAAGGGCATTGTGATGTCACAATGGAGGAAATGGCATTGTGATGTCACAATAGGGAAACGGCATTGTGATGTCACAATGGGGGAAAGGGCATTGTGATGTCACAATGGGGTAAACTGCATTCTGATGTCACAATGGGGGAAACGGCATTGTGATGTCACAATGGGGGAAATGGCATTGTGATGTCACAATGGGGAAAGGGCATTGTGATGTCACAGTAGGGAAAACGGCATTGTGATGTCACAATGGGGGAAAGGGCATTGTGATGTCACCATGGGGTAAACTGCATTGTGATGTCACAATGGGGGAAACGGCATTGTGATGTCACAATGGGGGAAATGGCATTGTGATGTCACAATGGGGAAAGGGCATTGTGATGTCACAGTAGGGAAAACGGCATTGTGATGTCACAATGGGGGAAAGGGCATTGTGATGTCACAATGGGGTAAACTGCATTGTGATGTCACAATGGGGGAAACGGCATTGTGATGTCACAATGGGGGAAACGGCATTGTGATGTCACAATGGGGGAAATGGCATTGTGATGTCACAATGGGGGAAATGGCATTGTGATGTCACACTGGGGGAAATGGCATTGTGATGTCACAATGGGGAAAAGAGCATTGTGATGTCACAATGGGGAAAACGGCATTGTGATGTCAACAATGGGGGAAATGGCATTGTGATGTCACAATGGGGGAAAGGGCATTGTGATGTCACAATGGGGGAAAGGACATTGTGATGTCACAATGGGGGAAACGGCATTGTGATGTCCCAATGGGGAAAACGGCATTGTCATGTCACAATGGGGGAAAGGGCATTGTGATGTCACAATGGGGTAAACTGCATTGTGATGTCACAATCGGGGAAATGGCATTGTGATGTCACAATGGGGGAAATGGCATTGTGATGTCACACTGGGGGAAATGGCATTGTGATGTCACAATGGGGAAAAGGGCATTGTGATGTCACAATGGGAAAAAACGGCATTGTGATGTCACAATGGGGGAAAGGGCATTGTGATGTCACAATGGGGTAAACTGCATTGTGATGTCACAATGGGGTAAACGGCATTGTGATGTCACAATGGGGGAAAGGGCATTGTGATGTCACAATAGGGAAAACGGCATTGTGATGTCACAATGGGGGAAATGGCATTGTGATGTCACAATGGGGGAAAGGGCATTGTGATGTCACAATGGGGAAAATGGCATTGTGATGTCACAATGGGGGAAAGGGCATTGCGATGTCACAATGGGGAAAACTGCATTGTGATGTCAGAATGGGGGAAAGGGCATTGTGATGTCACAATGCAGAAAACGGCATTGTGATGTCACAATGGGGGAAATGGCATTGTGATGTCACAATGGGGGAAATGGCATTGTGATATCACAATGGGGGAAATGGCATTGTGATGTCACAATGGGGGAAATGGCATTGTGATGTCACAATGGGGGAAATGGCATTGTGATGTCACAATGGGGGAAATGGCATTGTGATGTCACAATGGGGGAAATGGCATTGTGATGTCACAATGGGGGAAACGGCATTGTGATGTCACAATGGGGGAAATGGCATTGTGATGTCACAATGGGGGAAAGGGCATTGTGATGTCACAATGGGGTAAACTGCATTGTGATGTCACAATGGGGGAAAGGGCATTCCGATGTCACAATGCGGAAAACGGCATTGTGATGTCACAGTGGGGGAAACTGCATTGTGATGTCACAATGGGGAAAACTGCATTGTGATGTCACAATGGGGGAAAAGGCATTGTGATGTCACAATGTGGGAAATTGCATTGTGATGTCACAATAGGGAAAACAGCATTGTGATGTCACAATGGGGGAAAGGGCATTCTGATGTCACAATGTGGTTAACTGCATTGTGATGTCACAATGTGGGAAAGGGCATTGTGATGTCACAATGCGGAAAACGGCATTGTGATGTCACAATGGGGGAAAGGGCATTCTGATGTCACAATGGGGTAAACTGCATTGTGATGTCACAATGGGGGAAAGGGCATTGTGATGTCACAATGCGGAAAACGGCATTGTGATGTCACAATGGGGGAAAGGGCATTGTGATGTCACAATGGGGTAAACTGCATTCTGATGTCACAATGGGGGAAACGGCATTGTGATGTCACAATGGGGGAAATGGCATTGTGATGTCACAATGGGGAAAGGGCATTGTGATGTCACAGTAGGGAAAACGGCATTGTGATGTCACAATGGGGGAAAGGGCATTGTGATGTCACAATGGGGTAAACTGCATTGTGATGTCACAATGGGGGAAACGGCATTGTGATGTCACAATGGGGGAAATGGCATTGTGATGTCACAATGGGGAAAGGGCATTGTGATGTCACAACAGGGAAACGGCATTGTGATGTCACAATGGGGGAAAGGGCATTGTGATGTCACAATGGGGTAAACTGCATTCTGGTGTCACAATGGGGGAAACGGCATTGTGATGTCACAATGGGGGAAATGGCATTGTGATGTCACAATGGGGAAAGGGCATTGTGATGTCACAGTAGGGAAAACGGCATTGTGATGTCACAATGGGGTAAAGGGCATTGTGATGTCACAATGGGGGAAATGGCATTGTGATGTCACAATGGGGGAAATGGCATTGTGATGTCACACTGGGGGAAATTGCATTGTAATGTCACAATGGGGAAAACGGCATTGTAATGTCACAATGGGGGAAATGGAATTGTGATGTCACAATGGGAAAAACATCATTGTGATGTCACAATGGGGGAAACGGCATTGTGATATCACAATGGAGGAAATGGCATTGTGATGTCACAATGGGGTAAACTGCATTGTGATGTCACAATGGGGGAAAGGGCATTGTGATGTCACAATGCGGAAAACGGCATTGTGATGTCACAATGGGGGAAAGGGCATTGTGATGTCACAATGGGGTAAACTGCATTCTGATGTCACAATGGGGGAAACGGCATTGTGATGTCACAATGGGGGAAATGGCATTGTGATGTCACAATGGGGAAAGGGCATTGTGATGTCACAGTAGGGAAAACGGCATTGTGATGTCACAATGGGGGAAAGGGCATTGTGATGTCACAATGGGGTAAACTGCATTGTGATGTCACAATGGGGGAAACGGCATTGTGATGTCACAATGGGGGAAATGGCATTGTGATGTCACAATGGGGAAAGGGCATTGTGATGTCACAATAGGGAAACGGCATTGTGATGTCACAATGGGGGAAAGGGCATTGTGATGTCACAATGGGGTAAACTGCATTCTGGTGTCACAATGGGGGAAACGGCATTGTGATGTCACAATGGGGGAAATGGCATTGTGATGTCACAATGGGGAAAGGGCATTGTGATGTCACAGTAGGGAAAACGGCATTGTGATGTCACAATGGGGTAAAGGGCATTGTGATGTCACAATGGGGGAAATGGCATTGTGATGTCACAATGGGGAAAGGGCATTGTGATGTCACAGTAGGGAAAACGGCATTGTGATGTCACAATGGGGGAAAGGGCATTGTGATGTCACCATGGGGTAAACTGCATTGTGATGTCACAATGGGGGAAACGGCATTGTGATGTCACAATGGGGGAAATGGCATTGTGATGTCACAATGGGGAAAGGGCATTGTGATGTCACAGTAGGGAAAACGGCATTGTGATGTCACAATGGGGGAAAGGGCATTGTGATGTCACAATGGGGTAAACTGCATTGTGATGTCACAATGGGGGAAACGGCATTGTGATGTCACAATGGGGGAAACGGCATTGTGATGTCACAATGGGGGAAATGGCATTGTGATGTCACAATGGGGGAAATGGCATTGTGATGTCACACTGGGGGAAATGGCATTGTGATGTCACAATGGGGAAAAGAGCATTGTGATGTCACAATGGGGAAAACGGCATTGTGATGTCAACAATGGGGGAAATGGCATTGTGATGTCACAATGGGGGAAAGGGCATTGTGATGTCACAATGGGGGAAAGGACATTGTGATGTCACAATGGGGGAAACGGCATTGTGATGTCCCAATGGGGAAAACGGCATTGTCATGTCACAATGGGGGAAAGGGCATTGTGATGTCACAATGGGGTAAACTGCATTGTGATGTCACAATCGGGGAAATGGCATTGTGATGTCACAATGGGGGAAATGGCATTGTGATGTCACACTGGGGGAAATGGCATTGTGATGTCACAATGGGGGAAATGGCATTGTGATGTCACAATGGGGAAAGGGCATTGTGATGTCACAATGGAGGAAATGGCATTGTGATGTCACAATAGGGAAACGGCATTGTGATGTCACAATGGGGGAAAGGGCATTGTGATGTCACAATGGGGTAAACTGCATTCTGATGTCACAATGGGGGAAACGGCATTGTGATGTCACAATGGGGGAAATGGCATTGTGATGTCACAATGGGGGAAATGGCATTGTGATGTCACAATGGGGGAAATGGCATTGTGATGTCACAATGGGGGAAATGGCATTGTGATGTCACAATGGGGGAAACGGCATTGTGATGTCACAATGGGGGAAATGGCATTGTGATGTCACAATGGGGGAAAGGGCATTGTGATGTCACAATGGGGTAAACTGCATTGTGATGTCACAATGGGGGAAAGGGCATTCCGATGTCACAATGCGGAAAACGGCATTGTGATGTCACAGTGGGGGAAACTGCATTGTGATGTCACAATGGGGAAAACTGCATTGTGATGTCACAATGGGGGAAAAGGCATTGTGATGTCACAATGTGGGAAATTGCATTGTGATGTCACAATAGGGAAAACAGCATTGTGATGTCACAATGGGGGAAAGGGCATTCTGATGTCACAATGTGGTTAACTGCATTGTGATGTCACAATGGGGGAAAGGGCATTGTGATGTCACAATGCGGAAAACGGCATTGTGATGTCACAATGGGGGAAAGGGCATTCTGATGTCACAATGGGGTAAACTGCATTGTGATGTCACAATGGGGGAAAGGGCATTGTGATGTCACAATGCGGAAAACGGCATTGTGATGTCACAATGGGGGAAAGGGCATTGTGATGTCACAATGGGGTAAACTGCAT
This sequence comes from Eleutherodactylus coqui, assembly GCF_035609145.1. Taxonomy (NCBI): domain Eukaryota; kingdom Metazoa; phylum Chordata; class Amphibia; order Anura; family Eleutherodactylidae; genus Eleutherodactylus; species Eleutherodactylus coqui. Next base: position 1,230,278 of record NW_027102000.1, on the reverse strand, counting down.
TCTGATGTCACAATGGGGGAAACGGCATTGTGATGTCACAATGGGGGAAAATGGGGAAAGGGCATTGTGATGTCACAGTAGGGAAAACGGCATTGTGATGTCACAATGGGGGAAAGGGCATTGTGATGTCACAATGGGGTAAACTGCATTGTGATGTCACAATGGGGGAAACGGCATTGTGATGTCACAATGGGGGAAATGGCATTGTGATGTCACAATGGGGAAAGGGCATTGTGATGTCACAATAGGGAAACGGCATTGTGATGTCACAATGGGGGAAAGGGCATTGTGATGTCACAATGGGGTAAACTGCATTCTGGTGTCACAATGGGGGAAACGGCATTGTGATGTCACAATGGGGGAAATGGCATTGTGATGTCACAATGGGGAAAGGGCATTGTGATGTCACAGTAGGGAAAACGGCATTGTGATGTCACAATGGGGTAAAGGGCATTGTGATGTCACAATGGGGGAAATGGCATTGTGATGTCACAATGGGGGAAATGGCATTGTGATGTCACACTGGGGGAAATTGCATTGTAATGTCACAATGGGGAAAACGGCATTGTAATGTCACAATGGGGGAAATGGAATTGTGATGTCACAATGGGAAAAACATCATTGTGATGTCACAATGGGGGAAACGGCATTGTGATATCACAATGGAGGAAATGGCATTGTGATGTCACAATGGGGTAAACTGCATTGTGATGTCACAATGGGGGAAAGGGCATTGTGATGTCACAATGCGGAAAACGGCATTGTGATGTCACAATGGGGGAAAGGGCATTGTGATGTCACAATGGGGTAAACTGCATTCTGATGTCACAATGGGGGAAACGGCATTGTGATGTCACAATGGGGGAAATGGCATTGTGATGTCACAATGGGGAAAGGGCATTGTGATGTCACAGTAGGGAAAACGGCATTGTGATGTCACAATGGGGGAAAGGGCATTGTGATGTCACAATGGGGTAAACTGCATTGTGATGTCACAATGGGGGAAACGGCATTGTGATGTCACAATGGGGGAAATGGCATTGTGATGTCACAATGGGGAAAGGGCATTGTGATGTCACAATAGGGAAACGGCATTGTGATGTCACAATGGGGGAAAGGGCATTGTGATGTCACAATGGGGTAAACTGCATTCTGGTGTCACAATGGGGGAAACGGCATTGTGATGTCACAATGGGGGAAATGGCATTGTGATGTCACAATGGGGAAAGGGCATTGTGATGTCACAGTAGGGAAAACGGCATTGTGATGTCACAATGGGGTAAAGGGCATTGTGATGTCACAATGGGGGAAATGGCATTGTGATGTCACAATGGGGGAAATGGCATTGTGATGTCACACTGGGGGAAATTGCATTGTAATGTCACAATGGGGAAAACGGCATTGTGATGTCACAATGGGGGAAATGGAATTGTGATGTCACAATGGGAAAAACATCATTGTGATGTCACAATGGGGGAAACGGCATTGTGATATCACAATGGAGGAAATGGCATTGTGATGTCACAATGGGGGAAACGGCATTGTGATGTCACAATGGAGGAAATGGCATTGTGATGTCACAATGGTGGAAAGGGCATTGTGATGTCACAATGGGGTAAACTGCATTGTCATGTCACAATGGGGGAAAGGGCATTGTGATGTCACAATGGGGTAAACTGCATTGTGATGTCACAATGGGGGAAAGGGCATTGTGATGTCACAATGCGGAAAACGGCATTGTGATGTCACAATGGGGGAAAGGGCATTGTTATGTCACAATGGGGAAAACTACATTGTGATGTCACAATGGGGGAAATGCATTGTGATGTCACAATGTGGGAAATTGCATTGTGATGTCACAATAGGGAAAACAGCATTGTGATGTCACAATGGGGGAAAGGGCATTGTGATGTCACAATGTGGTTAACTGCATTGTGATGTCACAATGGGGGAAATGGCATTGCGATGTCACAATGGGGGAAATGGCATTGTGATGTCACAATGGGGAAAGGGCATTGTGATGTCACAATGGAGGAAATGGCATTGTGATGTCACAATAGGGAAACGGCATTGTGATGTCACAATGGGGGAAAGGGCATTGTGATGTCACAATGGGGTAAACTGCATTCTGATGTCACAATGGGGGAAACGGCATTGTGATGTCACAATGGGGGAAATGGCATTGTGATGTCACAATGGGGAAAGGGCATTGTGATGTCACAGTAGGGAAAACGGCATTGTGATGTCACAATGGGGGAAAGGGCATTGTGATGTCACCATGGGGTAAACTGCATTGTGATGTCACAATGGGGGAAACGGCATTGTGATGTCACAATGGGGGAAATGGCATTGTGATGTCACAATGGGGAAAGGGCATTGTGATGTCACAGTAGGGAAAACGGCATTGTGATGTCACAATGGGGGAAAGGGCATTGTGATGTCACAATGGGGTAAACTGCATTGTGATGTCACAATGGGGGAAACGGCATTGTGATGTCACAATGGGGGAAAAGGCATTGTGTTGTCACAATGGGGGAAATGGCATTGTGATGTCACACTGGGGGAAATGGCATTGTGATGTCACAATGGGGAAAAGGGCATTGTGATGTCACAATGGGGAAAACGGCATTGTGATGTCAACAATGGGGGAAATGGCATTGTGATGTCACAATGGGGGAAAGGGCATTGTGATGTCACAATGGGGGAAAGGACATTGTGATGTCACAATGGGGGAAACGGCATTGTGATGTCCCAATGGGGAAAACGGCATTGTCATGTCACAATGGGGGAAAGGGCATTGTGATGTCACAATGGGGTAAACTGCATTGTGATGTCACAATCGGGGAAATGGCATTGTGATGTCACAATAGGGGAAATGGCATTGTGATGTCACACTGGGGGAAATGGCATTGTGATGTCACAATGGGGAAAACTGCATTGTGATGTCAGAATGGGGGAAAGGGCATTGTGATGTCACAATGCAGAAAACGGCATTGTGATGTCACAATGGGGGAAATGGCATTGTGATGTCACAATGGGGGAAATGGCATTGTGATATCACAATGGGGGAAATAGCATTGTGATGTCACAATGGGGGAAATGGCATTGTGATGTCACAATGGGTGAAATGGCATTGTGATGTCACAATGGGGGAAAGAGCATTGTGATGTCACAATAGGGAAAACGGCATTGTAATGTCACAATGGGGGAAATGGCATTGTGATGTCACAATGGGGGAAAGGGCATTGTGATGTCACAATGTGGAAAACGGCATTGTGATGTCACAATGGGGGAAAGGGCATTGCGATGTCACAATGGGGAAAACTGCATTGTGATGTCACAATGGGGGAAAGGGCATTGTGATGTCACAATGCGGAAAACGGCATTGTAATGTCACAATGGGGGAAATGGAATTGTGATGTCACAATGGGAAAAACAGCATTGTGATGTCACAATGGGGGAAACGGCATTGTGATATCACAATGGGGAAAGGGCATTGTGATGTCACAATGGAGGAAATGGCATTGTGATGTCACAATAGGGAAAACGGCATTGTGATGTCACAATGGGGGAAAGGGCATTGTGATGTCACAATGTGGTAAACTGCATTGTGATGTCACAATGGGGGAAACGGCATTGTGATGTCACAATGGGGGAAATGGCATTGTGATGTCACAATGGGGGAAATGGCATTGTGAAGTCACAATGGGGGAAATGGCATTGTGATGTCACAATGGAGGAAATTGCATATTGATGTCACAAAAGGGAAAACGGCATTGTGATGTCACAATGGGGGAAAGGGCATTGTGATGTCACAATGGGGTAAACTGCATTGTGATGTCACAATTGGGGAAATGGCATTGTGATGTCACAATGGGGGAAATGGCATTGTGATGTCACAATAGGGAAAACGGCATTGTGATGTCACAATGGGGGAAATGGCATTGTGATGTCACAATGGGGGAAATGGCATTGTGATGTCACAATGGGGAAAGGGCATTGTGATGTCACAATGGAGGAAATGGCATTGTGATGTCACAATAGGGAAAACGGCATTGTGATGTCACAATGGGGGAAAGGGCATTGTGATGTCACAATGTGGTAAACTGCATTGTGATGTCACAATGGGGGAAATGGCATTGTGATGTCACAATGGGGGAAATGGCATTGTGATGTCACAATGGGGAAAACGGCATTGTAATGTCACAATGGGGGAAAGGGCATTGCGATGTCACAATGGGGAAAACTGCATTGTGATGTCACAATGGGGGAAACGGCATTGTGATGTCACAATGGGGGAAATGGCATTGTGATGTCACAATGTGGGAAAGGGCATTGTAATGTCACAATGGGGAAAACGGCATTGTAATGTCACAATGGGGGAAATGGAATTGTGATGTCACAATGGGAAAAACAGCATTGTGATGTCACAATGGGGGAAACAGCATTGTGATATCACAATGGAGGAAATGGCATTGTGATGTCACAATGGGGGAAACGGCATTGTGATGTCACAATGGAGGAAATGGCATTGTGATATCACAATGGAGGAAATGGCATTGTGATGTCACAATGTGGGAAATGGCATTGTGATGTCACAATAGGGAAAACAGCATTGTGATGTCACAATGGGGGAAAGGGCATTGCGATGTCACAATGGGGAAAACTGCATTGTGATGTCACAATGGGGGAAACGGCATTGTGATGTCACAATGGGGGAAATGGCATTGTGATGTCACAATGTGGGAAAGGGCATTGTAATGTCACAATGGGGAAAACGGCATTGTAATGTCACAATGGGGGAAATGGAATTGTGATGTCACAATGGGAAAAACAGCATTGTGATGTCACAATGGGGGAAACGGCATTGTGATATCACAATGGAGGAAATGGCATTGTGATGTCACAATGGGGGAAACGGCATTGTGATATCACAATGGAGGAAATGGCATTGTGATGTCACAATGGGGGAAACGGCATTGTGATGTCACAATGGGGGAAACGGCATTGTGATATCACAATGGAGGAAATGGCATTGTGATGTCACAATGTGGGAAATGGCATTGTGATGTCACAATAGGGAAAACAGCATTGTGATGTCACAATGGGGGAAAGGGCATTGTGATGTCACAATGTGGTTAACTGCATTGTGATGTCACAATGGGGGAAATGGCATTGCGATGTCACAATGGGGGAAATGGCATTGTGATGTCACAATGGGGAAAGGGCATTGTGATGTCACAATGGAGGAAATGGCATTGTGATGTCACAATAGGGAAACGGCATTGTGATGTCACAATGGGGGAAAGGGCATTGTGATGTCACAATGGGGTAAACTGCATTCTGATGTCACAATGGGGGAAACGGCATTGTGATGTCACAATGGGGGAAATGGCATTGTGATGTCACAATGGGGAAAGGGCATTGTGATGTCACAGTAGGGAAAACGGCATTGTGATGTCACAATGGGGGAAAGGGCATTGTGATGTCACCATGGGGTAAACTGCATTGTGATGTCACAATGGGGGAAACGGCATTGTGATGTCACAATGGGGGAAATGGCATTGTGATGTCACAATGGGGAAAGGGCATTGTGATGTCACAGTAGGGAAAACGGCATTGTGATGTCACAATGGGGGAAAGGGCATTGTGATGTCACAATGGGGTAAACTGCATTGTGATGTCACAATGGGGGAAACGGCATTGTGATGTCACAATGGGGGAAACGGCATTGTGATGTCACAATGGGGGAAATGGCATTGTGATGTCACAATGGGGGAAATGGCATTGTGATGTCACACTGGGGGAAATGGCATTGTGATGTCACAATGGGGAAAAGAGCATTGTGATGTCACAATGGGGAAAACGGCATTGTGATGTCAACAATGGGGGAAATGGCATTGTGATGTCACAATGGGGGAAAGGGCATTGTGATGTCACAATGGGGGAAAGGACATTGTGATGTCACAATGGGGGAAACGGCATTGTGATGTCCCAATGGGGAAAACGGCATTGTCATGTCACAATGGGGGAAAGGGCATTGTGATGTCACAATGGGGTAAACTGCATTGTGATGTCACAATCGGGGAAATGGCATTGTGATGTCACAATGGGGGAAATGGCATTGTGATGTCACACTGGGGGAAATGGCATTGTGATGTCACAATGGGGGAAATGGCATTGTGATGTCACAATGGGGAAAGGGCATTGTGATGTCACAATGGAGGAAATGGCATTGTGATGTCACAATAGGGAAACGGCATTGTGATGTCACAATGGGGGAAAGGGCATTGTGATGTCACAATGGGGTAAACTGCATTCTGATGTCACAATGGGGGAAACGGCATTGTGATGTCACAATGGGGGAAATGGCATTGTGATGTCACAATGGGGAAAGGGCATTGTGATGTCACAGTAGGGAAAACGGCATTGTGATGTCACAATGGGGGAAAGGGCATTGTGATGTCACCATGGGGTAAACTGCATTGTGATGTCACAATGGGGGAAACGGCATTGTGATGTCACAATGGGGGAAATGGCATTGTGATGTCACAATGGGGAAAGGGCATTGTGATGTCACAGTAGGGAAAACGGCATTGTGATGTCACAATGGGGGAAAGGGCATTGTGATGTCACAATGGGGTAAACTGCATTGTGATGTCACAATGGGGGAAACGGCATTGTGATGTCACAATGGGGGAAACGGCATTGTGATGTCACAATGGGGGAAATGGCATTGTGATGTCACAATGGGGGAAATGGCATTGTGATGTCACACTGGGGGAAATGGCATTGTGATGTCACAATGGGGAAAAGAGCATTGTGATGTCACAATGGGGAAAACGGCATTGTGATGTCAACAATGGGGGAAATGGCATTGTGATGTCACAATGGGGGAAAGGGCATTGTGATGTCACAATGGGGGAAAGGACATTGTGATGTCACAATGGGGGAAACGGCATTGTGATGTCCCAATGGGGAAAACGGCATTGTCATGTCACAATGGGGGAAAGGGCATTGTGATGTCACAATGGGGTAAACTGCATTGTGATGTCACAATCGGGGAAATGGCATTGTGATGTCACAATGGGGGAAATGGCATTGTGATGTCACACTGGGGGAAATGGCATTGTGATGTCACAATGGGGAAAAGGGCATTGTGATGTCACAATGGGAAAAAACGGCATTGTGATGTCACAATGGGGGAAAGGGCATTGTGATGTCACAATGGGGTAAACTGCATTGTGATGTCACAATGGGGGAAACGGCATTGTGATGTCACAATGGGGGAAAGGGCATTGTGATGTCACAATAGGGAAAACGGCATTGTGATGTCACAATGGGGGAAATGGCATTGTGATGTCACAATGGGGGAAAGGGCATTGTGATGTCACAATGGGGAAAATGGCATTGTGATGTCACAATGGGGGAAAGGGCATTGCGATGTCACAATGGGGAAAACTGCATTGTGATGTCAGAATGGGGGAAAGGGCATTGTGATGTCACAATGCAGAAAACGGCATTGTGATGTCACAATGGGGGAAATGGCATTGTGATGTCACAATGGGGGAAATGGCATTGTGATATCACAATGGGGGAAATGGCATTGTGATGTCACAATGGGGGAAATGGCATTGTGATGTCACAATGGGGGAAATGGCATTGTGATGTCACAATGGGGGAAATGGCATTGTGATGTCACAATGGGGGAAATGGCATTGTGATGTCACAATGGGGGAAACGGCATTGTGATGTCACAATGGGGGAAATGGCATTGTGATGTCACAATGGGGGAAAGGGCATTGTGATGTCACAATGGGGTAAACTGCATTGTGATGTCACAATGGGGGAAAGGGCATTCCGATGTCACAATGCGGAAAACGGCATTGTGATGTCACAGTGGGGGAAACTGCATTGTGATGTCACAATGGGGAAAACTGCATTGTGATGTCACAATGGGGGAAAAGGCATTGTGATGTCACAATGTGGGAAATTGCATTGTGATGTCACAATAGGGAAAACAGCATTGTGATGTCACAATGGGGGAAAGGGCATTCTGATGTCACAATGTGGTTAACTGCATTGTGATGTCACAATGGGGGAAAGGGCATTGTGATGTCACAATGCGGAAAACGGCATTGTGATGTCACAATGGGGGAAAGGGCATTCTGATGTCACAATGGGGTAAACTGCATTGTGATGTCACAATGGGGGAAAGGGCATTGTGATGTCACAATGCGGAAAACGGCATTGTGATGTCACAATGGGGGAAAGGGCATTGTGATGTCACAATGGGGTAAACTGCATTCTGATGTCACAATGGGGGAAACGGCATTGTGATGTCACAATGGGGGAAATGGCATTGTGATGTCACAATGGGGAAAGGGCATTGTGATGTCACAGTAGGGAAAACGGCATTGTGATGTCACAATGGGGGAAAGGGCATTGTGATGTCACAATGGGGTAAACTGCATTGTGATGTCACAATGGGGGAAACGGCATTGTGATGTCACAATGGGGGAAACGGCATTGTGATGTCACAATGGGGGAAATGGCATTGTGATGTCACAATGGGGAAAGGGCATTGTGATGTCACAATAGGGAAACGGCATTGTGATGTCACAATGGGGGAAAGGGCATTATGATGTCACATTGGGGTAAACTGCATTCTGGTGTCACAATGGGGGAAACGGCATTGTGATGTCACAATGGGGGAAATGGCATTGTGATGTCACAATGGGGAAAGGGCATTGTGATGTCACAGTAGGGAAAACGGCATTGTGATGTCACAATGGGGTAAAGGGCATTGTGATGTCACAATGGGGGAAATGGCATTGTGATGTCACAATGGGGGAAATGGCATTGTGATGTCACACTGGGGGAAATTGCATTGTAATGTCACAATGGGGAAAACGGCATTGTAATGTCACAATGGGGGAAATGGAATTGTGATGTCACAATGGGAAAAACATCATTGTGATGTCACAATGGGGGAAACGGCATTGTGATATCACAATGGAGGAAATGGCATTGTGATGTCACAATGGGGTAAACTGCATTGTGATGTCACAATGGGGGAAAGGGCATTGTGATGTCACAATGCGGAAAACGGCATTGTGATGTCACAATGGGGGAAAGGGCATTGTGATGTCACAATGGGGTAAACTGCATTCTGATGTCACAATGGGGGAAACGGCATTGTGATGTCACAATGGGGGAAATGGCATTGTGATGTCACAATGGGGAAAGGGCATTGTGATGTCACAGTAGGGAAAACGGCATTGTGATGTCACAATGGGGGAAAGGGCATTGTGATGTCACAATGGGGTAAACTGCATTGTGATGTCACAATGGGGGAAACGGCATTGTGATGTCACAATGGGGGAAATGGCATTGTGATGTCACAATGGGGAAAGGGCATTGTGATGTCACAATAGGGAAACGGCATTGTGATGTCACAATGGGGGAAAGGGCATTGTGATGTCACAATGGGGTAAACTGCATTCTGGTGTCACAATGGGGGAAACGGCATTGTGATGTCACAATGGGGGAAATGGCATTGTGATGTCACAATGGGGAAAGGGCATTGTGATGTCACAGTAGGGAAAACGGCATTGTGATGTCACAATGGGGTAAAGGGCATTGTGATGTCACAATGGGGGAAATGGCATTGTGATGTCACAATGGGGGAAATGGCATTGTGATGTCACACTGGGGGAAATTGCATTGTAATGTCACAATGGGGAAAACGGCATTGTGATGTCACAATGGGGGAAATGGAATTGTGATGTCACAATGGGAAAAACATCATTGTGATGTCACAATGGGGGAAACGGCATTGTGATATCACAATGGAGGAAATGGCATTGTGATGTCACAATGGGGGAAACGGCATTGTGATGTCACAATGGAGGAAATGGCATTGTGATGTCACAATGGTGGAAAGGGCATTGTGATGTCACAATGGGGTAAACTGCATTGTCATGTCACAATGGGGGAAAGGGCATTGTGATGTCACAATGGGGTAAACTGCATTGTGATGTCACAATGGGGGAAAGGGCATTGTGATGTCACAATGCGGAAAACGGCATTGTGATGTCACAATGGGGGAAAGGGCATTGTTATGTCACAATGGGGAAAACTACATTGTGATGTCACAATGGGGGAAATGCATTGTGATGTCACAATGTGGGAAATTGCATTGTGATGTCACAATAGGGAAAACAGCATTGTGATGTCACAATGGGGGAAAGGGCATTGTGATGTCACAATGTGGTTAACTGCATTGTGATGTCACAATGGGGGAAATGGCATTGCGATGTCACAATGGGGGAAATGGCATTGTGATGTCACAATGGGGAAAGGGCATTGTGATGTCACAATGGAGGAAATGGCATTGTGATGTCACAATAGGGAAACGGCATTGTGATGTCACAATGGGGGAAAGGGCATTGTGATGTCACAATGGGGTAAACTGCATTCTGATGTCACAATGGGGGAAACGGCATTGTGATGTCACAATGGGGGAAATGGCATTGTGATGTCACAATGGGGAAAGGGCATTGTGATGTCACAGTAGGGAAAACGGCATTGTGATGTCACAATGGGGGAAAGGGCATTGTGATGTCACCATGGGGTAAACTGCATTGTGATGTCACAATGGGGGAAACGGCATTGTGATGTCACAATGGGGGAAATGGCATTGTGATGTCACAATGGGGAAAGGGCATTGTGATGTCACAGTAGGGAAAACGGCATTGTGATGTCACAATGGGGGAAAGGGCATTGTGATGTCACAATGGGGTAAACTGCATTGTGATGTCACAATGGGGGAAACGGCATTGTGATGTCACAATGGGGGAAACGGCATTGTGATGTCACAATGGGGGAAATGGCATTGTGTTGTCACAATGGGGGAAATGGCATTGTGATGTCACACTGGGGGAAATGGCATTGTGATGTCACAATGTGGAAAAGGGCATTGTGATGTCACAATGGGGAAAACGGCATTGTGATGTCAACAATGGGGGAAATGGCATTGTGATGTCACAATGGGGGAAAGGGCATTGTGATGTCACAATGGGGGAAAGGACATTGTGATGTCACAATGGGGGAAACGGCATTGTGATGTCCCAATGGGGAAAACGGCATTGTCATGTCACAATGGGGGAAAGGGCATTGTGATGTCACAATGGGGTAAACTGCATTGTGATGTCACAATCGGGGAAATGGCATTGTGATGTCACAATAGGGGAAATGGCATTGTGATGTCACACTGGGGGAAATGGCATTGTGATGTCACAATGGGGAAAAGGGCATTGTGATGTCACAATGGGAAAAAACGGCATTGTGATGTCACAATGGGGGAAAGGGCATTGTGATGTCACAATGGGGTTAACTGCATTGTGATGTCACAATGGGGGAAAGGGCATTGTGATGTCACAATAGGGAAAACGACATTGTGATGTCACAATGGGGGAAATGGCATTGTGATGTCACAATGGGGGAAAGGGCATTGTGATGTCACAATGGGGAAAATGGCATTGTGATGTCACAATGGGGGAAAGGGCATTGCGATGTCACAATGGGGAAAACTGCATTGTGATGTCAGAATGGGGGAAAGGGCATTGTGATGTCACAATGCAGAAAACGGCATTGTGATGTCACAATGGGGGAAATGGCATTGTGATGTCACAATGGGGGAAATGGCATTGTGATATCACAATGGGGGAAATAGCATTGTGATGTCACAATGGGGGAAATGGCATTGTGATGTCACAATGGGTGAAATGGCATTGTGATGTCACAATGGGGGAAAGAGCATTGTGATGTCACAATAGGGAAAACGGCATTGTAATGTCACAATGGGGGAAATGGCATTGTGATGTCACAATGGGGGAAAGGGCATTGTGATGTCACAATGTGGAAAACGGCATTGTGATGTCACAATGGGGGAAAGGGCATTGCGATGTCACAATGGGGAAAACTGCATTGTGATGTCACAATGGGGGAAAGGGCATTGTGATGTCACAATGCGGAAAACGGCATTGTAATGTCACAATGGGGGAAATGGAATTGTGATGTCACAATGGGAAAAACAGCATTGTGATGTCACAATGGGGGAAACGGCATTGTGATATCACAATGGGGAAAGGGCATTGTGATGTCACAATGGAGGAAATGGCATTGTGATGTCACAATAGGGAAAACGGCATTGTGATGTCACAATGGGGGAAAGGGCATTGTGATGTCACAATGTGGTAAACTGCATTGTGATGTCACAATGGGGGAAACGGCATTGTGATGTCACAATGGGGGAAATGGCATTGTGATGTCACAATGGGGGAAATGGCATTGTGAAGTCACAATGGGGGAAATGGCATTGTGATGTCACAATGGGGGAAATGGCATTGTGATGTCACAATGGGGGAAACGGCATTGTGATGTCACAATGGGGGAAACGGCATTGTGATGTCACAATGGGGGAAATGGCATTGTGATGTCACAATAGGGGAAAGGGCATTGTGATGTCACAATGGGGTAAACTGCATTGTGATGTCACAATGGGGGAAAGGGCATTGTGATGTCACAATGGGGGAAATGGCATTGTGATGTCACAATGGGGGAAATGGCATTGTGATGTCACACTGGGGGAAATGGCATTGTGATGTCACAATGGGGAAAAGGGCATTGTGATGTCACAATGGGGAAAACGGCATTGTGATGTCACAATGGGGGAAAGGGCATTGTGATGTCACAATGGGGTAAACTGCATTCTGATGTCACAATGGGGGAAACGGCATTGTGATGTCACAATGGGGGAAATGGCATTGTGATGTCACAATGGGGAAAGGGCATTGTGATGTCACAGTAGGGAAAACGGCATTGTGATGTCACAATGGGGGAAAGGGCATTGTGATGTCACCATGGGGTAAACTGCATTGTGATGTCACAATGGGGGAAACGGCATTGTGATGTCACAATGGGGGAAAGGGCATTGTGATGTCACAATGGGGGAAAGGGCATTGTGATGTCACAATAGGGAAAACGGCATTGTGATATCACAATGGGGGAAATGGCATTGTGATGTCACAATGGGGGAAAGGGCATTGTGATGTCACAATGGGGAAAATGGCATTGTGATGTCACAATGGGGGAAAGGGCATTGCGATGTCACAATGGGGAAAACTGCATTGTGATGTCAGAATGGGGGAAAGGGCATTGTGATGTCACAATGCAGAAAACGGCATTGTGATGTCACAATGGGGGAAATGGCATTGCGATGTCACAATGGGGGAAATGGCATTGTGATATCACAATGGGGGAAATGGCATTGTGATGTCACAATGGGGAAATGGCATTGTGATGTCACAATGGGTGAAATGGCATTGTGATGTCACAATGGGGGAAAGAGCATTGTGATGTCACAATAGGGAAAACGGCATTGTAATGTCACAATGGGGGAAATGGCATTGTGATGTCACAATGGGGGAAATGGCATTGTGATGTCACAATGGGGGAAAGGGCATTGCGATGTCACAATGGGGAAAACTGCATTGTGATGTCACAATGGGGGAAAGGGCATTGTGATGTCACAATGGGGAAAACGGCATTGTAATGTCACAATGGGGGAAATGGAATTGTGATGTCACAATGGGAAAAACAGCATTGTGATGTCACAATGGGGGAAATGGCATTGTGATATCACAATGGGGAAAGGGCATTGTGATGTCACAATGGAGGAAATGGCATTGTGATGTCACAATAGGGAAAACGGCATTGCGATGTCACAATGGGGGAAAGGGCATTGTGATGTCACAATGTGGTAAACTGCATTGTGATGTCACAATGGGGGAAACGGCATTGTGATGTCACAATGGGGGAAATGGCATTGTGATGTCACAATGGGGGAAATGGCATTCTGATGTCACAATGGGGGAAATGGCATTGTGATGTCACAATGGGGGAAATGGCATTGTGATGTCACAATGGGGGAAATGGCATTGTGATGTCACAATGGGGGAAACGGCATTGTGATGTCACAATGGGGGAAATGGCATTGTGATGTCACAATGGCGGAAAGGGCATTGTGATGTCACAATGGGGTAAACTGCATTGTGATGTCACAATGGGGGAAAGGGCATTGTGATGTCACAATGCGGAAAACGGCATTGTGATGTCACAATGGGGGAAACTGCATTGTGATGTCACAATGGGGAAAACTGCATTGTGATGTCACAATGGAGGAAATGGCATTGTGATGTCACAATAGGGAAACGGCATTGTGATGTCACAATGGGGGAAAGGGCATTGTGATGTCACAATGGGGTAAACTGCATTCTGATGTCACAATGGGGGAAACGGCATTGTGATGTCACAATGGGGGAAATGGCATTGTGATGTCACAATGGGGAAAGGGCATTGTGATGTCACAGTAGGGAAAACGGCATTGTGATGTCACAATGGGGGAAAGGGCATTGTGATGTCACAATGGGGTAAACTGCATTGCGATGTCACAATGGGGGAAACGGCATTGTGATGTCACAATGGGGGAAAGGGCATTGTGATGTCACAATGGGGTAAACTGCATTGTGATGTCACAATGGGGGAAACGGCATTGTGATGTCACAATGGGGGAAATGGCATTGTGATGTCACAATGGGGGAAAGGGCATTGTGATGTCACAATAGGGAAAACGGCATTGTGATGTCACAATGGGGGAAATGGCATTGTGATGTCACACTGGGGGAAATGGCATTGTGATGTCACAATGGGGTAAACTGCATTGTGTTGTCACAATGGGGCAACGGCATTGTGATGTCACAATGGGGGAAATGGCATTGTGATGTCACAATGGGGGAAAGCACATTGTGATGTCACAATGGGGAAAACTGCATTGTGATGTCACAATGGGGGAGAGGGCATTGTGATGTCACAATGCGGAAAACGGCATAGTGATGTCACAATGGGGGAAAGTGCATTGTGATGTCACAATGGGGGAAAGTGCATTGTGATGTCACAATGGGGGAAATGGCATTGTGATGTCACAATGCGGAAAACGGCATTGTGATGTCACAATGGGGGAAAGGGCATTGTGATGTCACAATGGGGAAAACTGCATTGTGACGTCACAATGGGGGAAAAGGCATTGTGATGTCACAATGTGAGAAATGGCATTGTGATGTCACAATGGGGAATGGGCATTGTGATGTCACAATGGGGAATGGGCATTGTGATGTCACAATGGGGAATGGGCATTGTAATGTCACAATGGAGGAAATTGCATATTGATGTCACAAAAGGGAAAACGGCATTGTGATGTCACAATGGGGGAAAGGGCATTGTGATGTCACAATGGGGTAAACTGCATTGTGATGTCACAATTGGGGAAATGGCATTGTGATGTCACAATGGGGGAAATGGCATTGTGATGTCACAATAGGGAAAACGGCATTGTGATGTCACAATGGGGGAAATGGCATTGTGATGTCACAATGGGGGAAATGGCATTGTGATGTCACAATGGGGAAAGGGCATTGTGATGTCACAATGGAGGAAATGGCATTGTGATGTCACAATAGGGAAAACGGCATTGTGATGTCACAATGGGGGAAAGGGCATTGTGATGTCACAATGTGGTAAACTGCATTGTGATGTCACAATGGGGGAAATGGCATTGTGATGTCACAATGGGGAAAACGGCATTGTAATGTCACAATGGGGGAAAGGGCATTGCGATGTCACAATGGGGAAAACTGCATTGTGATGTCACAATGGGGGAAACGGCATTGTGATGTCACAATGGGGGAAATGGCATTGTGATGTCACAATGTGGGAAAGGGCATTGTAATGTCACAATGGGGAAAACGGCATTGTAATGTCACAATGGGGGAAATGGAATTGTGATGTCACAATGGGAAAAACAGCATTGTGATGTCACAATGGTGGAAAGGGCATTGTGATGTCACAATGGGGTAAACTGCATTGTGATGTCACAATGGGGGAAAGGGCATTGTGATGTCACAACGGGGTAAACTGCATTGTGATGTCACAATGGGGGAAAGGGCATTGTGATGTCACAATGCGGAAAACGGCATTGTGATGTCACAATGGGGGAAAGGGCATTGTTATGTCACAATGGGGAAAACTGCATTGTGATGTCACAATGGGGGAAATGCATTGTGATGTCACAATGTGGGAAATGGCATTGTGATGTCACAATAGGGAAAACAGCATTGTGATGTCACAATGGGGGAAAGGGCATTGTGATGTCACAATGTGGTTAACTGCATTGTGATGTCACAATGGGGGAAATGGCATTGCGATGTCACAATGGGGGAAATGGCATTGTGATGTCACAATGGGGAAAGGGCATTGTGATGTCACAATGGAGGAAATGGCATTGTGATGTCACAATAGGGAAACGGCATTGTGATGTCACAATGGGGGAAAGGGCATTGTGATGTCACAATGGGGTAAACTGCATTCTGATGTCACAATGGGGGAAACGGCATTGTGATGTCACAATGGGGGAAATGGCATTGTGATGTCACAATGGGGAAAGGGCATTGTGATGTCACAGTAGGGAAAACGGCATTGTGATGTCACAATGGGGGAAAGGGCATTGTGATGTCACCATGGGGTAAACTGCATTGTGATGTCACAATGGGGGAAACGGCATTGTGATGTCACAATGGGGGAAAGGGCATTGTGATGTCACCATGGGGTAAACTGCATTGTGATGTCACAATGGGGAAAACGGCATTGTGATGTCACAATGGGGCAAAGGGCATTGTGATGTCACAGTAGGGAAAACGGCATTGTGATGTCACAATGGGGGAAAAGGCATTGTGATGTCACCATGGGGTAAACTGCATTGTGATGTCACAATGGGGAAAACGGCATTGTGATGTCACAATGGGGGAAAGGGCATTGTGATGTCACAATGGGGGAAAGGGCATTGTGATGTCACAATGGGGTAAACTGCATTGTGATGTCACAATGGGGGAAACGGCATTGTGATGTCACAATGGGGGAAACGGCATTGTGATGTCACAATGGGGGAAATGGCATTGTGATGTCACAATGGGGGAAATGGCATTGTGATGTCACACTGGGGGAAATGGCATTGTGATGTCACAATGGGGAAAAGGGCATTGTGATGTCACAATGGGGAAAACGGCATTGTGATGTCAACAATGGGGGAAATGGCATTGTGATGTCACAATGGGGGAAAGGGCATTGTGATGTCACAATGGGGGAAAGGACATTGTGATGTCACAATGGGGGAAACGGCATTGTGATGTCCCAATGGGGAAAACGGCATTGTCATGTCACAATGGGGGAAAGGGCATTGTGATGTCACAATGGGGTAAACTGCATTGTGATGTCACAATCGGGGAAATGGCATTGTGATGTCACAATGGGCGAAATGGCATTGTGATGTCACACTGGGGGAAATGGCATTGTGATGTCACAATGGGGAAAAGGGCATTGTGATGTCACAATGGGAAAAAACGGCATTGTGATGTCACAATGGGGGAAAGGGCATTGTGATGTCACAATGGGAAAAAACGGCATTGTGATGTCACAATGGGGGAAAGGGCATTGTGATGTCACAATGGGGTAAACTGCATTGTGATGTCACAATGGGGGAAACGGCATTGTGATGTCACAATGGGGGAAAGGGCATTGTGATGTCACAATAGGGAAAACGGCATTGTGATGTCACAATGGGGGAAATGGCATTGTGATGTCACAATGGGGGAAAGGGCATTGTGATGTCACAATGGGGAAAATGGCATTGTGATGTCACAATGGGGGAAAGGGCATTGCGATGTCACAATGGGGAAAACTGCATTGTGATGTCAGAATGGGGGAAAGGGCATTGTGATGTCACAATGCAGAAAACGGCATTGTGATGTCACAATGGGGGAAATGGCATTGTGATGTCACAATGGGGGAAATGGCATTGTGATATCACAATGGGGGAAATGGCATTGTGATGTCACAATGGGGGAAATGGCATTGTGATGTCACAATGGGTGAAATGGCATTGTGATGTCACAATGGGGGAAAGAGCATTGTGATGTCACAATAGGGAAAACGGCATTGTAATGTCACAATGGGGGAAATGGCATTGTGATGTCACAATGGGGGAAAGGGCATTGTGATGTCACAATGTGGAAAACGGCATTGTGATGTCACAATGGGGGAAAGGGCATTGTGATGTCACAATGGGGAAAACTGCATTGTGATGTCACAATGGGGGAAAGGGCATTGTGATGTCACAATGGGGAAAACGGCATTGTAATGTCACAATGGGGGAAATGGAATTGTGATGTCACAATGGGAAAAACAGCATTGTGATGTCACAATGGGTGAAACGGCATTGTGATATCACAATGGGGAAAGGGCATTGTGATGTCACAATGGAGGAAATGGCATTGTGATGTCACAATAGGGAAAACGGCATTGTGATGTCACAATGGGGGAAAGGGCATTGTGATGTCACCATGGGGTAAACTGCATTGTGATGTCACAATGGGGGAAACGGCATTGTGATGTCACAATAGGGAAAACGGCATTGTGATGTCACAATGGGGGAAAGGGCATTGTGATGTCACCATGGGGTAAACTGCATTGTGATGTCACAATGGGGGAAACGGCATTGTGATGTCACAATGGGGGAAATGGCATTGTGATGTCACAATGGGGAAAGGGCATTATGATGTCACAGTAGGGAAAACGGCATTGTGATGTCACAATGGGGGAAAGGGCATTGTGATGTCACAATGGGGGAAAGGGCATTGTGATGTCACAATGGGGTAAACTGCATTGTGATGTCACAATGGGGGAAACGGCATTGTGATGTCACAATGGGGGAAACGGCATTGTGATGTCACAATGGGGGAAATGGCATTGTGATGTCACAATGGGGGAAATGGCATTGTGATGTCACACTGGGGGAAATGGCATTGTGATGTCACAATGGGGAAAAGGGCATTGTGATGTCACAATGGGGAAAACGGCATTGTGATGTCAACAATGGGGGAAATGGCATTGTGATGTCACAATGGGGGAAAGGGCATTGTGATGTCACAATGGGGGAAAGGACATTGTGATGTCACAATGGGGGAAACGGCATTGTGATGTCCCAATGGGGAAAACGGCATTGTCATGTCACAATGGGGGAAAGGGCATTGTGATGTCACAATGGGGTAAACTGCATTGTGATGTCACAATCGGGGAAATGGCATTGTGATGTCACAATGGGCGAAATGGCATTGTGATGTCACACTGGGGGAAATGGCATTGTGATGTCACAATGGGGAAAAGGGCATTGTGATGTCACAATGGGAAAAAACGGCATTGTGATGTCACAATGGGGGAAAGGGCATTGTGATGTCACAATGGGAAAAAACGGCATTGTGATGTCACAATGGGGGAAAGGGCATTGTGATGTCACAATGGGGTAAACTGCATTGTGATGTCACAATAGGGAAAACGGCATTGTAATGTCACAATGGGGGAAATGGCATTGTGATGTCACAATGGGGGAAAGGGCATTGTGATGTCACAATGGGGTAAACTGCATTGTGATGTCACAATGGGGGAAACGGCATTGTGATGTCACAATGGGGGAAACGGCATTGTGATGTCACAATGGGGGAAATGGCATTGTGATGTCACAATGGGGGAAATGGCATTGTGATGTCACACTGGGGGAAATGGCATTGTGATGTCACAATGGGGAAAAGGGCATTGTGATGTCACAATGGGGAAAACGGCATTGTGATGTCAACAATGGGGGAAATGGCATTGTGATGTCACAATGGGGGAAAGGGCATTGTGATGTCACAATGGGGGAAAGGACATTGTGATGTCACAATGGGGGAAACGGCATTGTGATGTCCCAATGGGGAAAACGGCATTGTCATGTCACAATGGGGGAAAGGGCATTGTGATGTCACAATGGGGTAAACTGCATTGTGATGTCACAATCGGGGAAATGGCATTGTGATGTCACAATGGGCGAAATGGCATTGTGATGTCACACTGGGGGAAATGGCATTGTGATGTCACAATGGGGAAAAGGGCATTGTGATGTCACAATGGGAAAAAACGGCATTGTGATGTCACAATGGGGGAAAGGGCATTGTGATGTCACAATGGGAAAAAACGGCATTGTGATGTCACAATGGGGGAAAGGGCATTGTGATGTCACAATGGGGTAAACTGCATTGTGATGTCACAATGGGGGAAACGGCATTGTGATGTCACAATGGGGGAAAGGGCATTGTGATGTCACATTAGGGAAAACGGCATTGTGATGTCACAATGGGGGAAATGGCATTGTGATGTCACAATGGGGGAAAGGGCATTGTGATGTCACAATGGGGAAAATGGCATTGTGATGTCACAATGGGGGAAAGGGCATTGCGATGTCACAATGGGGAAAACTGCATTGTGATGTCAGAATGGGGGAAAGGGCATTGTGATGTCACAATGCAGAAAACGGCATTGTGATGTCACAATGGGGGAAATGGCATTGTGATGTCACAATGGGGGAAATGGCATTGTGATATCACAATGGGGGAAATGGCATTGTGATGTCACAATGGGGGAAATGGCATTGTGATGTCACAATGGGTGAAATGGCATTGTGATGTCACAATGGGGGAAAGAGCATTGTGATGTCACAATAGGGAAAACGGCATTGTAATGTCACAATGGGGGAAATGGCATTGTGATGTCACAATGGGGGAAAGGGCATTGTGATGTCACAATGTGGAAAACGGCATTGTGATGTCACAATGGGGGAAAGGGCATTGTGATGTCACAATGGGGAAAACTGCATTGTGATGTCACAATGGGGGAAAGGGCATTGTGATGTCACAATGGGGAAAACGGCATTGTAATGTCACAATGGGGGAAATGGAATTGTGATGTCACAATGGGAAAAACAGCATTGTGATGTCACAATGGGTGAAACGGCATTGTGATATCACAATGGGGAAAGGGCATTGTGATGTCACAATGGAGGAAATGGCATTGTGATGTCACAATAGGGAAAACGGCATTGTGATGTCACAATGGGGGAAAGGGCATTGTGATGTCACCATGGGGTAAACTGCATTGTGATGTCACAATGGGGGAAACGGCATTGTGATGTCACAATAGGGAAAACGGCATTGTGATGTCACAATGGGGGAAAGGGCATTGTGATGTCACCATGGGGTAAACTGCATTGTGATGTCACAATGGGGGAAACGGCATTGTGATGTCACAATGGGGGAAATGGCATTGTGATGTCACAATGGGGAAAGGGCATTATGATGTCACAGTAGGGAAAACGGCATTGTGATGTCACAATGGGGGAAAGGGCATTGTGATGTCACAATGGGGGAAAGGGCATTGTGATGTCACAATGGGGTAAACTGCATTGTGATGTCACAATGGGGGAAACGGCATTGTGATGTCACAATGGGGGAAACGGCATTGTGATGTCACAATGGGGGAAATGGCATTGTGATGTCACAATGGGGGAAAGGGCATTGTGATGTCACACTGGGGGAAATGGCATTGTGATGTCACAATGGGGAAAAGGGCATTGTGATGTCACAATGGGGAAAACGGCATTGTGATGTCAACAATGGGGGAAATGGCATTGTGATGTCACAATGGGGGAAAGGGCATTGTGATGTCACAATGGGGGAAAGGACATTGTGATGTCACAATGGGGGAAACGGCATTGTGATGTCCCAATGGGGAAAACGGCATTGTCATGTCACAATGGGGGAAAGGGCATTGTGATGTCACAATGGGGTAAACTGCATTGTGATGTCACAATCGGGGAAATGGCATTGTGATGTCACAATGGGCGAAATGGCATTGTGATGTCACACTGGGGGAAATGGCATTGTGATGTCACAATGGGGAAAAGGGCATTGTGATGTCACAATGGGAAAAAACGGCATTGTGATGTCACAATGGGGGAAAGGGCATTGTGATGTCACAATGGGAAAAAACGGCATTGTGATGTCACAATGGGGGAAAGGGCATTGTGATGTCACAATGGGGTAAACTGCATTGTGATGTCACAATAGGGAAAACGGCATTGTAATGTCACAATGGGGGAAATGGCATTGTGATGTCACAATGGGAGAAAGGGCATTGTGATGTCACAATGTGGAAAACGGCATTGTGATGTCACAATGTGGAAAACGGCATTGTGATGTCACAATGGGGGAAAGGGCATTGCGATGTCACAATGCGGAAAACTGCATTGTGATGTCACAATGGGGGAAAGGGCATTGTGATGTCACAATGGGGAAAACGGCATTGTAATGTCACAATGGGGGAAATGGAATTGTGATGTCACAATGGGAAAAACAGCATTGTGATGTCACAATGGGGTAAACTGCATTGTGATGTCACAATGGGGGAAACGGCATTGTGATGTCACAATGGGGGAAATGGCATTGTGATGTCACAATGGGGGAAATGGCATTGTGATGTCACAATGGGGGAAATGGCATTGTGATGTCACAATGGGGAAAGGGCATTGTGATGTCACAGTAGGGAAAACGGCATTGTGATGTCACAATGGGGGAAAGGGCATTGTGATGTCACAATGGGGTAAACTGCATTGTGATGTCACAATGGGGGAAACGGCATTGTGATGTCACAATGGGGGAAAGGGCATTGTGATGTCACAATGGGGGAAAGGGCATTGTGATGTCACAATAGGGAAAACGGCATTGTGATGTCACAATGGGGGAAATGGCATGGTGATGTCACAATGGGGGAAAGGGCATTGTGATGTCACAATGGGGAAAATGGCATTGTGATGTCACAATGGGGGAAAGGGCATTGCGGTGTCACAATGGGGAAAACTGCATTGTGATGTCAGAATGGGGGAAAGGGCATTGTGATGTCACAATGCAGAAAACGGCATTGTGATGTCACAATGGGGGAAATGGCATTGTGATGTCACAATGGGGGAAATGGCATTGTGATATCACAATGGGGGAAATGGCATTGTGATGTCACAATGGGGGAAATGGCATTGTGATGTCACAATGGGTGAAATGGCATTGTGATGTCACAATGGGGGAAAGAGCATTGTGATGTCACAATAGGGAAAACGGCATTGTAATGTCACAATGGGGGAAATGGCATTGTGATGTCACAATGGGAGAAAGGGCATTGTGATGTCACAATGTGGAAAACGGCATTGTGATGTCACAATGTGGAAAACGGCATTGTGATGTCACAATGGGGGAAAGGGCATTGCGATGTCACAATGCGGAAAACTGCATTGTGATGTCACAATGGGGGAAAGGGCATTGTGATGTCACAATGGGGAAAACGGCATTGTAATGTCACAATGGGGGAAATGGAATTGTGATGTCACAATGGGAAAAACAGCATTGTGATGTCACAATGGGGGGAACGGCATTGTGATATCACAATGGGGGAAATGGCATTGTGATGTCACAATGGGGGAAATGGCATTGTGATGTCACAATGGGTGAAATGGCATTGTGATGTCACAATGGGGGAAAGAGCATTGTGATGTCACAATAGGGAAAACGGCATTGTAATGTCACAATGGGGGAAATGGCATTGTGATGTCACAATGGGGGAAAGGGCATTGTGATGTCACAATGTGGAAAACGGCATTGTGATGTCACAATGGGGGAAAGGGCATTGTGATGTCACAATGGGGAAAACTGCATTGTGATGTCACAATGGGGGAAAGGGCATTGTGATGTCACAATGGGGAAAACGGCATTGTAATGTCACAATGGGGGAAATGGAATTGTGATGTCACAATGGGAAAAACAGCATTGTGATGTCACAATGGGTGAAACGGCATTGTGATATCACAATGGGGAAAGGGCATTGTGATGTCACAATGGAGGAAATGGCATTGTGATGTCACAATAGGGAAAACGGCATTGTGATGTCACAATGGGGGAAAGGGCATTGTGATGTCACAATGGGGTAAACTGCATTGTGATGTCACAATGGGGGAAACGGCATTGTGATGTCACAATGGGGGAAATGGCATTGTGATGTCACAATGGGGGAAATGGCATTGTGATGTCACAATGGGGGAAAATGGCATTGTGATGTCACAATGGGGGAAACGGCATTGTAATGTCACAATGGGGGAAACGGCATTGTGATGTCACAATGGGGGAAATGGCATTGTGATGTCACAATGGGGGAAAGGGCATTGTGATGTCACAATGGGGTAAACTGCATTGTGATGTCACAATGGGGGAAAGGGCATTGTGATGTCACAATGCGGAAAACGGCATTGTGATGTCACAATGGGGGAAAGGGCATTGTGATGTCACAATGGGGAAAACTGCATTGTGATGTCACAATGGGGGAAAAGGCATTGTGATGTCACAATGTGGGAAATGGCATTGTGATGTCACAATAGGGAAAACAGCATTGTGATGTCTCAATGGGGGAAAGGGCATTGTGATGTCACAATGTGGTTAACTGCATTGTGATGTCACAATGGGGGAAATGGCATTGTGATGTCACAATGGGGGAAATGGCATTGTGATGTCACAATGGGGAAAGGGCATTGTGATGTCACAATGGAGGAAATGGCATTGTGATGTCACAATAGGGAAACGGCATTGTGATGTCACAATGGGGGAAAGGGCATTGTGATGTCACAATGGGGTAAACTGCATTCTGATGTCACAATGGGGGAAACGGCATTGTGATGTCACAATGGGGGAAATGGCATTGTGATGTCACAATGGGGAAAGGGCATTGTGATGTCACAATGGGGAAAACGGCATTGTGATGTCACAATGGGGGAAATGGCATTGTGATGTCACAATGGGGGAAATGGCATTGTGATGTCACAATGGGGGAAATGGCATTGTGATGTCACAATGGGGGAAACGGCATTGTGATGTCACAATGGGGGGAAATGGCATTGTGATGTCACAATGGGGGAAAGGGCATTGTGATGTCACAATGGGGTAAACTGCATTGTGATGTCACAATGGGGGAAAGGGCATTGTGATGTCACAATGCGGAAAACGGCATTGTGATGTCACAATGGGGGAAAGGGCATTGTGATGTCACAATGGGGAAAACTGCATTGTGATGTCACAATGGGGGAAAAGGCATTGTGATGTCACAATGTGGGAAATGGCATTGTGATGTCACAATAGGGAAAACAGCATTGTGATGTCACAATAGGGAAAACAGCATTGTGATGTCACAATGGGGGAAAGGGCATTGTGATGTCACAATGTGGTTAACTGCATTGTGATGTCACAATGGGGGAAATGGCATTGTGATGTCACAATGGGGGAATTGGCATTGTGATGTCACAATGGGGAAAGGGCATTGTGATGTCACAATGGAGGAAATGGCATTGTGATGTCACAATAGGGAAACGGCATTGTGATGTCACAATGGGGGAAAGGGCATTGTGATGTCACAATGGGGTAAACTGCATTCTGAGGTCACAATGGGGGAAACGGCATTGTGATGTCACAATGGGGGAAATGGCATTGTGATGTCACAATGGGGAAAGGGCATTGTGATGTCACAGTAGGGAAAACGGCATTGAGATGTCACAATGGGGGAAAGGGCATTGTGATGTCACAATGGGGTAAACTGCATTGTGATATCACAATGGGGGAAACGGCATTGTGATGTCACAATGGGGGAAAGGGCATTGTGATGTCACAATGGGGGAAAGGGCATTGTGATGTCACAATAGGGAAAACGGCATTGTGATGTCACAATGGGGGAAATGGCATGGTGATGTCACAATGGGGGAAAGGGCATTGTGATGTCACAATGGGGAAAATGGCATTGTGATGTCACAATGGGGGAAAGGGCATTGCGGTGTCACAATGGGGAAAACTGCATTGTGATGTCAGAATGGGGGAAAGGGCATTGTGATGTCACAATGCAGAAAACGGCATTGTGATGTCACAATGGGGGAAATGGCATTGTGATGTCACAATGGGGGAAATGGCATTGTGATATCACAATGGGGGAAATGGCATTGTGATGTCACAATGGGGGAAATGGCATTGTGATGTCACAATGGGTGAAATGGCATTGTGATGTCACAATGGGGGAAAGAGCATTGTGATGTCACAATAGGGAAAACGGCATTGTAATGTCACAATGGGGGAAATGGCATTGTGATGTCACAATGGGAGAAAGGGCATTGTGATGTCACAATGTGGAAAACGGCATTGTGATGTCACAATGTGGAAAACGGCATTGTGATGTCACAATGGGGGAAAGGGCATTGCGATGTCACAATGCGGAAAACTGCATTGTGATGTCACAATGGGGGAAAGGGCATTGTGATGTCACAATGGGGAAAACGGCATTGTAATGTCACAATGGGGGAAATGGAATTGTGATGTCACAATGGGAAAAACAGCATTGTGATGTCACAATGGGGGGAACGGCATTGTGATATCACAATGGGGGAAATGGCATTGTGATGTCACAATGGGGGAAATGGCATTGTGATGTCACAATGGGTGAAATGGCATTGTGATGTCACAATGGGGGAAAGAGCATTGTGATGTCACAATAGGGAAAACGGCATTGTAATGTCACAATGGGGGAAATGGCATTGTGATGTCACAATGGGGGAAAGGGCATTGTGATGTCACAATGTGGAAAACGGCATTGTGATGTCACAATGGGGGAAAGGGCATTGTGATGTCACAATGGGGAAAACTGCATTGTGATGTCACAATGGGGGAAAGGGCATTGTGATGTCACAATGGGGAAAACGGCATTGTAATGTCACAATGGGGGAAATGGAATTGTGATGTCACAATGGGAAAAACAGCATTGTGATGTCACAATGGGTGAAACGGCATTGTGATATCACAATGGGGAAAGGGCATTGTGATGTCACAATGGAGGAAATGGCATTGTGATGTCACAATAGGGAAAACGGCATTGTGATGTCACAATGGGGGAAAGGGCATTGTGATGTCACAATGGGGTAAACTGCATTGTGATGTCACAATGGGGGAAACGGCATTGTGATGTCACAATGGGGGAAATGGCATTGTGATGTCACAATGGGGGAAATGGCATTGTGATGTCACAATGGGGGAAAATGGCATTGTGATGTCACAATGGGGGAAACGGCATTGTAATGTCACAATGGGGGAAACGGCATTGTGATGTCACAATGGGGGAAATGGCATTGTGATGTCACAATGGGGGAAAGGGCATTGTGATGTCACAATGGGGTAAACTGCATTGTGATGTCACAATGGGGGAAAGGGCATTGTGATGTCACAATGCGGAAAACGGCATTGTGATGTCACAATGGGGGAAAGGGCATTGTGATGTCACAATGGGGAAAACTGCATTGTGATGTCACAATGGGGGAAAAGGCATTGTGATGTCACAATGTGGGAAATGGCATTGTGATGTCACAATAGGGAAAACAGCATTGTGATGTCTCAATGGGGGAAAGGGCATTGTGATGTCACAATGTGGTTAACTGCATTGTGATGTCACAATGGGGGAAATGGCATTGTGATGTCACAATGGGGGAAATGGCATTGTGATGTCACAATGGGGAAAGGGCATTGTGATGTCACAATGGAGGAAATGGCATTGTGATGTCACAATAGGGAAACGGCATTGTGATGTCACAATGGGGGAAAGGGCATTGTGATGTCACAATGGGGTAAACTGCATTCTGATGTCACAATGGGGGAAACGGCATTGTGATGTCACAATGGGGGAAATGGCATTGTGATGTCACAATGGGGAAAGGGCATTGTGATGTCACAATGGGGAAAACGGCATTGTGATGTCACAATGGGGGAAATGGCATTGTGATGTCACAATGGGGGAAATGGCATTGTGATGTCACAATGGGGGAAATGGCATTGTGATGTCACAATGGGGGAAACGGCATTGTGATGTCACAATGGGGGGAAATGGCATTGTGATGTCACAATGGGGGAAAGGGCATTGTGATGTCACAATGGGGTAAACTGCATTGTGATGTCACAATGGGGGAAAGGGCATTGTGATGTCACAATGCGGAAAACGGCATTGTGATGTCACAATGGGGGAAAGGGCATTGTGATGTCACAATGGGGAAAACTGCATTGTGATGTCACAATGGGGGAAAAGGCATTGTGATGTCACAATGTGGGAAATGGCATTGTGATGTCACAATAGGGAAAACAGCATTGTGATGTCACAATAGGGAAAACAGCATTGTGATGTCACAATGGGGGAAAGGGCATTGTGATGTCACAATGTGGTTAACTGCATTGTGATGTCACAATGGGGGAAATGGCATTGTGATGTCACAATGGGGGAATTGGCATTGTGATGTCACAATGGGGAAAGGGCATTGTGATGTCACAATGGAGGAAATGGCATTGTGATGTCACAATAGGGAAACGGCATTGTGATGTCACAATGGGGGAAAGGGCATTGTGATGTCACAATGGGGTAAACTGCATTCTGAGGTCACAATGGGGGAAACGGCATTGTGATGTCACAATGGGGGAAATGGCATTGTGATGTCACAATGGGGAAAGGGCATTGTGATGTCACAGTAGGGAAAACGGCATTGAGATGTCACAATGGGGGAAAGGGCATTGTGATGTCACAATGGGGTAAACTGCATTGTGATGTCACAATGGGGGAAACGGCATTGTGATGTCACAATGGGGGAAAGGGCATTGTGATGTCACAATGGGGGAAAGGGCATTGTGATGTCACAATAGGGAAAACGGCATTGTGATGTCACAATGGGGGAAATGGCATGGTGATGTCACAATGGGGGAAAGGGCATTGTGATGTCACAATGGGGAAAATGGCATTGTGATGTCACAATGGGGGAAAGGGCATTGCGGTGTCACAATGGGGAAAACTGCATTGTGATGTCAGAATGGGGGAAAGGGCATTGTGATGTCACAATGCAGAAAACGGCATTGTGATGTCACAATGGGGGAAATGGCATTGTGATGTCACAATGGGGGAAATGGCATTGTGATATCACAATGGGGGAAATGGCATTGTGATGTCACAATGGGGGAAATGGCATTGTGATGTCACAATGGGTGAAATGGCATTGTGATGTCACAATGGGGGAAAGAGCATTGTGATGTCACAATAGGGAAAACGGCATTGTAATGTCACAATGGGGGAAATGGCATTGTGATGTCACAATGGGAGAAAGGGCATTGTGATGTCACAATGTGGAAAACGGCATTGTGATGTCACAATGTGGAAAACGGCATTGTGATGTCACAATGGGGGAAAGGGCATTGCGATGTCACAATGCGGAAAACTGCATTGTGATGTCACAATGGGGGAAAGGGCATTGTGATGTCACAATGGGGAAAACGGCATTGTAATGTCACAATGGGGGAAATGGAATTGTGATGTCACAATGGGAAAAACAGCATTGTGATGTCACAATGGGGGGAACGGCATTGTGATATCACAATGGGGGAAATGGCATTGTGATGTCACAATGGGGGAAATGGCATTGTGATGTCACAATGGGTGAAATGGCATTGTGATGTCACAATGGGGGAAAGAGCATTGTGATGTCACAATAGGGAAAACGGCATTGTAATGTCACAATGGGGGAAATGGCATTGTGATGTCACAATGGGGGAAAGGGCATTGTGATGTCACAATGTGGAAAACGGCATTGTGATGTCACAATGGGGGAAAGGGCATTGTGATGTCACAATGGGGAAAACTGCATTGTGATGTCACAATGGGGGAAAGGGCATTGTGATGTCACAATGGGGAAAACGGCATTGTAATGTCACAATGGGGGAAATGGAATTGTGATGTCACAATGGGAAAAACAGCATTGTGATGTCACAATGGTGTGAAACGGCATTGTGATATCACAATGGGGAAAGGGCATTGTGATGTCACAATGGAGGAAATGGCATTGTGATGTCACAATAGGGAAAACGGCATTGTGATGTCACAATGGGGGAAAGGGCATTGTGATGTCACAATGGGGTAAACTGCATTGTGATGTCACAATGGGGGAAACGGCATTGTGATGTCACAATGGGGGAAATGGCATTGTGATGTCACAATGGGGGAAATGGCATTGTGATGTCACAATGGGGGAAAATGGCATTGTGATGTCACAATGGGGGAAACGGCATTGTAATGTCACAATGGGGGAAACGGCATTGTGATGTCACAATGGGGGAAATGGCATTGTGATGTCACAATGGGGG